>NC_090300.1:43545000-43685000 GCF_039906515.1 Pseudorca crassidens
AATGTATTAAAATAACACCAAGTCAGTACTCATTGTTTGATGAACACCTGGTTTTCATTTAAAGAATGTTATGTAAACATTACGTGTAAAGGGATATAGTGAAAAAATTATGAAGTCTCTTAAAAAGATAATTGCTAAAATGTTGTCTAATAATTTTTTATCCACGGATACATAGTGCTCATCTTATATGGCAAAGTTTACACTGAATTTTCTTTGAACATCTGCTTTTAATGCTACTTCAGTGTAATTTATTCCTTTTTTCTCTCCTTCTACCTTTATTACAATTTATAAAAGGTTTATGTTAATCTACCTCCTTGGTTTGCAAACTTTCTATATAAGTATATGTTCCTAGAAGAAACTCTGCAATGACAAAAGTGGGATTTATTAAAATACAAGTTCTTGCTTTATCAGCCACTGATAGTCTATTATTTAGAGGCAGTAGTGCTTTGGAATCATTTAATCCAATTCAGAACATGTATATCTTTCTAAGTAGGTAACCTAATAACATTTAACTATATACCCATTTATGGTATTGTGACTGTTTTGACATGGTAGGTTTTGTTTGTTTGCTGGTTTTGCTCTTTTTTTTGACTTGATGTTTTATATTAAAGTTAAAAAGCTTTACTGCCTAATATTACATGTCTTCTGGTTGTTATTGGGGACTTCATTTTTTGCAGTATTTTTGTTATAGAAAAATATAAATTACATTTTGACATGGCTACATACTACCACTTTCTCTTCAAAGACCAGCTTAAATTTAGTTTCCTCTATAAAGTAATTCATATATATCCAGTAAAAATTAATCTTTCATGGCACTGAACTACTGTACCAATTTACCTCTCTAATAGTATTAATACATTGCATACATTTTTATTATTATTATTATATGCATATCTTACCATATTAGTACAGAGTAAGTGCTAAAATATTTTTAAAATCAATGCTCTGGAACAGCTTATTCTTTAAATATTTATTATGAATAGAAGGTCTATCTAATTTTTAAATTCAGATTTTTATGTTTAGGTTTATTAAAATAAATCTGTTTATTTCCTTTAGTCTACATTCATTTTTTTCCCTTGAAATTCCAAGGAAACTGACAGAGAAAAATCATTAGAAAACCTGGGTATGTTTTAAAAAATGCAGCACCCTGCCTTCCCCTCTCCCACCACACACATGCTGTAAGTAATATTATGCAACGTGAAAGTAGGGGAAAAAAATTTTAAGGGACAGTTAAACTGTAGAGAATTGACCAAACACTGTGGTATCTTAAGATAGCCTTGAGAAGAGAAGATTAAACCTTTTGAATAAATTAATATCCATGAAAAAAGGAGATGCAAGGAGACGTGGTAGAAGCCCTGGGAAGACTCAGAAAGTGAAGGAGGAAACTTATTGTTTCTGTAGAGAGGTGTTTTAGTTGTCCGTGTTGAAGAAAACTGACCTGACCAGAGAGCGCCTATTACACTGGAAAATAGCTTCTAACTTGACATGTTGAAAGGCTCATTCCTGCCCTGGTGAGAAAAGCTGTCACTGAAAAAAGCTAACGTACTCAATAAATAGGCTGCACCTCTTGTGGATATGCTTTACTAAATGGGGCCTAAAGTAGTGTTTGATCCTGATGGAAAGTAATCAGCCAAGCAGAATGTGAGTAGAGCTTGGAAATTCAGAAATATGTGTTTCTTCAACAAATATTTGTTGAGCATCAGCTACCTACCAGACTAGGTGCTAGGCATGGAATAGTGATCTAGATCTGGAGAGATGACTTGTCCTCATGCAGTATAATCTAATAAATAGAAGAGATGACAAACAAATACGTAATAAGCATATTTTGTGCTAATTCTTACAAATTCTGATAAGTGTTTTGAAGGTAAAGTACAGGATGCTACAGCGGGTAAAGACTGGATGAATAAGAGCAGCAACTTATACTTAAGCAACAACTTATACTTTATATTAAAAAACAATGAAAAATGGTGAATCAGTAAAAAGTAATCTGTGGCATTTCAAAAGGACCTGTGAAATATATCGTCTTGATTGTCATCCTTGATTTCGTCTCCCTCATTTCCCACATCCGTTTAAACATATCCTGCTAAAACATAGCCTTTAAACATTTCTTAAAACTGTGTCTTCCTCTCTATTCTTCATTGACGCTGCTCTGGTTCAGGGGTCATTGCTTGCTGCCTGGACTACCACAGCTGTGTTGGATTCCCACCTCCAATCTGATCCCATTCAAATTCATTTTTACATAGTTCCTACAGTGGTCTCTCCAAAATATAAATCTGCCTATGCCAATCCCCATTACTCCTTCAGTGGACCGCTATCATATGAAGATTGAAGTCCAAATTTCTTAAGATAAGAGACCCTTTGAGTGATGCAGAGCTCTTCTTCCAGGTTTATATCTTGCCACGTTCTGATTCTTCCTTTCCACACTATACTTTTATACCATTTCTTTCCTTCCTGTTCTTGCTGTTCCTTTTCCCTTTGTTTAAAATGTGAATGTACTTGACAGACACTGCCCCCCCACTCCCATCCTTAGGAACCAGCTCAGGCATCATTTTTGCAAATATCTTTCACTTATCCATTCCATCCCCAGAATGAGCCCCTGTGCTTCTCAGTGCATATCTCCATTATTAGTTTTATTTATTACATTATTGTATGATTACTTGAGACCAGGAAATATCTTAATCATTGTTATATCTCTAGTGCCTAGTGATAGTAGGTACTCAATAAATATTTTTAGGTGAAGAAATAAATGGTTTGCCTTAAATTGGTCTCCATATTCTGAATCTATTAAGTGTAAATTTTTAAATATTTAATTTATTTCAATATATGTTCTCCAACATGAAAAATTAAGATTCACTGATTTGAGCAGATATTTGGTCTCAATTTGTGCCTGTAAAGAGACCTTTCTGAGGTTTTGGCTACCTAGTGCGAACAGTGCCATCTATTGGCAGTTATCCAAATTGTATCTAGTATCCAGGATGGAGCATAGAGCACTAATCAAACATTTTTAGGGAAAGCACATCTATGAAAAAATTTCTTGTGAATTTGTACAAGAAAAAAACTAACCACCACACGTATGGCAAAGACAAATTTTAATTATGTATCCCAGCAAAAGAAAATATTGGGTCCTGATGTAGTAACAGAATATGTACCATCAGTTCATTCTTTTATTTATTTATATGTGAGCTCATTCCTAAAGAAACTAAGATGCCTATTAGTGTTTGATATAAAAAGACCATTTAAGCCAAAATACAAATGAACACTCACTCTTATCCTTCTTTAAAAACAGACTAATACTCTGTGATTCAGATAGTATTTTGTTTCCAAATACTTTTAAAGTATATATAAAAAAAGAATCTCCAAACAAAAAGCCTCTAAACCATGGATGATTGTCTTTTAATGGTATGAAAAGATGCCTGCCACAGCCCTTTTATGAAAGGTGGTGATTCTATTCTGAGTAATTTATGGTACATTATTGAAAAATGAAAAAATTGTTTGTTGGTGTTTTTACTTTATTCACTCATCTAACATTTAAATTTAATCAGTAGAAATAAAACCAAACTTGATTTTGGCTGATGTCAAGCAGTTGCCTGACTAGTAGCTGCCATGCTGTGGGCATGCATGGTTGCCACAGTGTTTCGTAAATAGACAAAGATGATTGGAGGTGAGGGTAGGCCACCAAAATATTAGTGAGCCTTGTTGTGTTGCCAGATTACCATTGCTCTTAAAAGTTTCAGAAATAACATTTTCACTGTGGTTAAAACATAGTTTAAGATAAACAGTATGGTGGAGATATAATTTAAAAAATAGTTTCTTGAATTTTAGTCATACGGACACTCTTTGAAGAGAAAAAAATTCCTGTCCCCCCACCCACCTAATACACTTTGATTCTATATCATAATATTGCTTAATACATATATATATATATATAACCAGGTTTAAATTCCTTACAGGTGTAGTGTTTATATAACTGTAAAACCATAAAACTAATATTAAAAATGAAATTATAGTAACAATAATACTAGGTAACACATATAACACATGCTAGGTTCTAGGCATTTTGGATAGATGGGTAGGTAGATAGATATGCACACACACAGAGACATTCATCTTTACAATAACCCAGTGAGGTAAGCACAATAAAATCCTGCAGTAATATACCCCAGGAGAAGAGAAATTGAGTTATAAAACCCAGGCAGTCTGGCTCCAGAGCTCATACTTTTTTTTTTTTTTTTTAAATCCCACTTACGACATTACGGTAGGATTTTTTTTGGTAATATTATTATCTCCATTTTATAGATAAGGAAACTGAGGCACAGATAGGCTAAATGACTCCTTCAAGACCCCACAGGTAATAAATGTCAGATCTGGGATTTAAACCCAGGCAGTCTAGGGTCCAGAGCCTGTGCTTTTAGTATACTTAGTTACCTCTCAAATTTATGTATTAATACAAATTCACTAGCTAAGTTTACAAATTAAAAATAAAATTTCAAAATCAATGAAAATAGGATTTAACCAATATAACTTAAATGAATTATCTCAATTTAACATAGATGATACTGTTTTACTTACACTGAATTTCTAATGTTTGGATTATTAATAGACAGATTTACTTGCATGTTTTATGTTTCTGTGTTTCCTGGATGATTTTGAGATTTATATTATTATTATTATTTTAATTTTTCTATTTTGATAAATAAGCTTATTTTAATGACTGAGCCATTGTTTTGGTGATCTATTAATAATAATAATACAACCAAAAGTAATAAAATACTGAAAAAAATTTTAAAGATCTATTTAATAAAAATAGTTTACCTCTATCTCATTGCAGTTATAGTCATTGCAAGTGGTATAAGCAGAGACTAGCAGAACATCAGCTCAAATGATGAGTACAGAAAGGGATGTTGTAGCTCAGGTTTTTTGACTTTGCCCTGTCTGTCTACCCTACTCTGTTTCTTGTGATATGCCTCATTCTCCCTCCACTTCTCTCTGTTCAGTCTGCTGCAGAATCCCTCACTTTTTACCAGAATGATATTGTTTGGCCTGCTCTTGATGCAAACAAAGCCTTGACATAAGTCCAATTTTTTCTCATTAGCCCAGAATAATACTTCTGGTACTAAATCAAATAGTACTTTGATTTACCTTCATAAAAATGACAGAGTCTCAATTTACTATATAACTTGAGAAATTAAAGACTTATTATTTTTTGAAAGTGTCTTAGTTGCAAATTATAACTGCAATAAGAGTCATTTTGTCTTTATAACTGCCAGAAAATTTAACATGAGTAGAGCAGTGGATGGGAGGCCATTGTTGTCATTTGACATTTGGACAGGCCTCCTTAGCAGCAGTTAGACATGCTTACAGACACATTAAAAGCAAACACTGGGACTTGAGATCACATGGCACCAAACTTGATTATGAACATAAACATGAACCCTGGCATTGAAATTGTTGCATTGAATTGCTTGATGATAAGTGGGGTACTCATATGCTTATATTAGTAGTTTTTAGTGTAACACCAAAACCATATTTTAGAATTCTCAAAAAAAACATTCTCATAGGGATCCTCTTAGAACATATTCAAGGACTCTCAAGCTTCTTGGACTCCAGGTGGAACTCTGCTTTAGAGGTTATGATAGAGCTATTAATCCACTGAGATGTTACCATCTGACAGCCTCCTAGCAACACACAGAGACATGGGTGGTATTTGAACATTGTGGGTATACCAAAGTATTTCTGTATTCCCAATTTTTTCCTACTTTTTAATCTGAACCATTCTAAAAGGCAATGTTCAAATAAAACCAAAATTCTTTTTGCAAAAGGTGCTTTACTGACTTTCGTCCTTCTAGTTAAGGGGGATATCAATGTCCCCCAAGTGTCTGTGGCAGTTTTGAGGAGAATTGCCTCATGTGTTCATAAACAACATAGGTGGTTTGAAAAGTTAAAAAAACAAAAACAAAAAAACGACGACTCTCACCTCTTATTTTTAAATCCCTCTCTACTTTGACTCTCCTCTGCCCTGTTCTACTGCTGATCCCACGAGGCATCACCACATGAGGAAGGTATTTCCCTGTGTGCCAGGCCATGTGATTGATCTTCCTGCATGAGCCTCTGTCACAGCTTAGGAAGGCTGCCTGTCTCCCTTTTTATACTACATTCTGTTAAGGGCAGGGAGTACCTTAGCATGAATGCCTCGAGTGTTTTAAAAAAGATTATAGTGAAAGTAACTTTGAGTTTTTATTCCCACCCCTCTCTTGTCCTAGGACCCATAAATAAGACCCAAGGTAGAGGAGGGGCTGGGGCAGAAGCCTGGATCGAAGAGAAATTAGAGTGATGGATACATATTCTGAACTTGGAAATCACCAAATCTGACGGCTAAAACATTGTTATGAGGTTCAGCTTATCTACTTTAGCTCACATCTCCCTGAGGAGTGACTTCTTTTGCAAGCTACTTCTTGGTTAAACACTAGATTTCTGATAGACCCACTCCAAGGTTGACCTGGCAAACCCTGAAATGTATGAGTCTAACTCAGTTTTAGTCCATTGTGAGCCATCCTCTACATTTGTAATGTGTTTTGGTGAGTAAACTATTGAGTGGACCAAAATACCACATTTTGTGTTACATTTCTAATCAGGATAGTGTTCTACTATACTTAATCATTAAAAACATACTCTGTCTCAAGCTTTTTTCTCCATGCAGTTAGTTTTTTGTTGTTGTATAATTATCATTGTTAATAATTACAAAATTTGAAATGAATTTTATAATAAAATGGGTTTACTAATAAGGTCCACTACTAGCATGCATATATGTAGTGCTTGAAATGTCTCTTCCCACAGGATTGTGACCCTTTGCATGTTCAGGATGGAATAGAGTAAATGGGTTGCTGGGTTTTCAAGGAGTGGTTTCTCTATTCTGTGAATCGCCTGATCAGATAACCTTGTCTGACTATCATGTTAAAGGTACTTTTTGTACTTTAATCTATGATCTTCGTATGTTTTAAGTTTATAGTTTTAAAAGGCAAGAATTTTAATACTTTTTAAGCAACTCTGTGGGAAGATTTGCTTTGGATTTAGAAGTGACCTAAAATGGGATTGTTGCTATTTTCATAGATAATGATTTCTTTCCTCTTGTGTGGAAAGAGAAACAACACTAAGTTTGTCTAGGTCTAGGTAATTGTCTCTTGATGTAGTCACTCAAGACCCCAAGAGGTACTGCTGACTCAAGGACTAAGATCTGTTTTCCTTAGGGAATAATGTGAATGGGAAGCTATTTTTACTTGACCAGTGAGGACAGAAAGGATATCAGGGGCAGAGATCTGGAATACTTCAGCACTAATAATCCAAACACAAATTTTCTAATATAACCAGTAACTTATTATCTAAGGAGTGTAGGCATGTTCTTATCTCAGTATTTATGTATATTATAAATGGTAATTCTATACTGCCTGATTTTAGTTTTTATCCATGTACCATGAAAAAGAAGACTCATTTATTTATTCAACAAATTGTTTATTAAAACTCTTCTCTGTTCTAGGTACTGCTTTGGGTGATAGGGATACAGAAATGATCACAAACCAACTTAGCCTCAGGACTTCACTGTTAATTCAGAGTAGTAATTCCCAACCTGCCTGAACATTAAATTTCCTAAGAAATCTTTAAAATATCATAAACTCATAGGCCCTTTCATGAAGACTTATGTAGAAAAATAAAAGCAAAAATTACATAGCTGAATACCTTGCTTCAGCAGTAGGGGACTTCCAGTTTATACAATCACCTTGCTATTTTCTGCTTTTGCAGCCCATAGAATATTCTCCTTACCCTCTTTCTTCCTATCACCCAGACCTGAGCTTCTGAAATAAGAATAAAGGCAAATTAAAGAGCTGTGAACTAACTTACATTAGTGAATTTTCATTTCAAAAGGCAATAATTATATAAGGATGCTTATATATATATAAGAATCCACAGTCCAAATGAATGGGATTTGGCAAGACATTTATTAATACTTTAGAACACTGGTTCTTAACTTTTTTGGACATATGGATCCCTTTGGGAATCTGATAAAAACTATAGCTTCCCTGTCCAGCAAAATATAAGTGCATATTATTTCAAGAGGCTTATAAACTCTCTGATGCCCATGCCTGATGCCCATATTAAAAATGTCTTTAGTATCTCTTGAGCTTTTTGGTATATTTATTATGGTATATTTTGTATGGTTTAAATTTTATTGGAATATTCCATTTTAAAATATTGTAATCACTTCATATGCAGTTCAGAAACAACAAAGAAAAGGAAAAGGTCACTTATAATGCTTCTGTTTTGATTCAGGGCTGTTACTATTTTGGTGCACTTCTTTCTGTTTTTTGTTTGTTTTTAAGCAGTATGTATTTATACTGTTGTACTTAAGTGATATTCTGATCATATAAGTTTTCAAGGACACTGTAGAAAATATATTTAAGTTTCTCTAGGGATTACAGTATGCATCTTTAATTTATTACAATCTACTTCAAATTAATACTGATTTACTTCCAATAAAATATACCAGTTTACCTTCATTTTCCAGTTTACCTCCATTTTCCTCTCCTTTGTACTATTGCTATAGTATATATTACATCTATATACTCTGTGGACTCAACAATAGAGTGTTAGAATCTTTGCTTTCAGCAAGTATATGTCTTTTTAAAAAATTGAGAGAAAGTAAAAAATATCTCTCATATTTACTCACATATTTACTCTTTCCATTGCTCTTCATTCCTTCCTATTCTGAGTTCTGAGTTATCATTAATTTCTGTTATCCAGAAGGACTTCCTTCAGTATTTCTTATTAGGGCAGGTCCAGTAGCAATGACTTAGCTCAGTTTTTGTTTATCTGTGAATGTTTTTATTTTGTCTTTATTTTTGTTGGATATTGAATTCTTGATTGACAAGTGTTTTTCACTAGCCCTTTAAATATGCCATCACCATTGCCTTCTAGTCTGCATTGTTTCTGATGAAAAGTTGCTGTTAATCGTATTTTTTCCTTGATGTGTTGTGGTGTTTTTTCTTGCTGCTTTCAAGATTTTGTCTTTGCCGCTGGCTTTTAGGAGTTTGACCATGGTTCCTGTAAGTTTGGTTCTTTTTGCTTTTGTCCACTTGGGAACCATTGAGTTTTGTTGAAGTGTTAAAGTTTTCCACCAGATTTGGTACTTTTTGGTCATTATTTCTTCAAATAATTTTTCTGCCTCTTTCTTTCTCTCTCTTTTCTCCTTCTAGGATATTTATGTTAGGATGTTTGATATTGTCCCTCAGCTCACCAAGGCCCTGTTCATTTACCTCCAGTATTTTTTCTTTTTGTTTTTCTTGCTTTGGATAATTTTTATTGATATGTCTTTATATGCACTGATTCTTTCTTCTGCCATATCAGTCTGTTAATAAACCCATCTAGTGATATGAAGGTTTTTTCTGAGGCGGGGGTGGGGGTGTTCCATTGTAGTTATTGTATTTGTCAAATGTGGAACTTCCATTTGGTTGTTTCTTTATAGTTTCGAAGTTCTCCATTGAGATTCCCTATTTGTTTAGTCCTTCTTAGCATATTTTCCTTTAATTCTTTGAATGAATTATAGCAGCTTCCTTGAAATCTTTACTTGTTAAATCAAACATCTGGGCCAATTTCGAGTTATTTTCTATTAACCACTCTTTTTTCTTGAATATGGGTTCATACTTTCATACTTTTTTTTTTTTTTTTAGTGTCTCGTAAATTTTGCTTGCAAATTGGACTTGTGGATAACATGTTGTTGTGGCTCTAGATTCTGGTTTTTTTCTTTTGAGGGTTTTTGGGGTTTTGTTTTAGGAAGCAGTTATCTTTCCTAGATTCACAATCTGTGAAATTTGTTGCCTTTGTAGTGTTCAACTGGTGGTGTCTTAGCTCAGTTTTTGTGTGTTTGTTGGTGTTGTCTGCTTAGCATGGCTTCTGTGCCTGGTATAGTTTAGTGGTCAGTGAATGATGCCTCAGGGCAGTAAGGCTTCCACATTATGGCTGGGATGTATATAGATGAGGAATACATTACAAGGTGGAGCAACTTTATAAGTGTCCCACAGTTTCAGTCTTCACTGTATTCTGAGATTTTCTGCACACATGCATAATTTAGTAGACAGCTAGGAGCATATAGACAATTTATAATCTCAACCTTATATGGCTCTCTGACTTCCAAAATTTCCCCATTAAAGGTCTAGTTTTTCTGCTACTGCTGTGAACCAAGTCTACTACCTCTGGTGCTCAAGCTGTGGATTTTTGCCATTTAAGCTGGGTGGGATGTAACGTTCCCAAGCAAGAAAAACAAAATCATGCCATTCTTATTTAATGAAATAGCAGTTTGCTTCAGTAAATACATCTCAGGTTGTCATCTGCCGTTAATTATTTCCCAGTGCTCTTTAGTCACTTTGTCCAGATGTACACCTATCTCCTCTTGCTGCCATTGCTGGAAGAATATACTGTTGTAACATTTTGGGGTGGTTTCTTCATATCTTGGTTCTATGCATCCATATTATAGTATGTATTTCACATATATCAAATCTAAAGTATGATCTAAATTTGTACCCTGCATTTTCACTTAGCAGGATAATTTGAATAATTTTCAATGTCATTAATTTTTTTGGTAAGCATTTTCAATAGCTACATAATACTTTACTATATCAATGTATTGAAATAAACTTAATTATTCTCCTGTTAGAAATTTACTGGAATATTGCTTTCAATCATTTTTCAATCATTTGCTCTTATAGATAGCATTGTGACAAACATCTTTGTACATAGATCTTTGAATCTTAGGCTAGATTCTTGAAATGAAAATCCTATGTCAAAGGGTATGAACATTTAAAATCTTTTTAATATATAGTACTCTGCCATTTTCTCATTGGTTGACAGTTTTGCATACTTTAAATGTTTTTTTTTTAACATCTTTATTGGGGTATAATTGCTTTACAATGGTGTGTTAGTTTCTGCTTTGTAACAAAGTGAATCAGTTATACATATACATATGTTCCCATATCTCTTCCCTCTTGCGTCTCCCTCCCTCCCACCCTCCCTATCCCACCCCTCCAGGTGGTCACAAAGCACCGAGCCGATCTCCCTGTGCCATGCGGCTGCTTCCCACTAGCTATCTACCTCACGTTTGTTAGTGTATATATGTCCATGCCTCTCTCTCGCCCCATCACAGCTCACCCTTCCCCCTCCCCATATCCTCAAGTCCGTTCTCCAGTAGGTCTGTGTCTTTATTCCTGTCTTACCCCAAGGTTTTTCATGACATTTTTTTCTTAAATTCCATATATATGTGTTAGCATATGGTATTTGTCTTTTTCTTTCTGACTTACTTCACTCTGTATGACAGACTCTAGGTCTATCCACCTCATTACAAATAACTCAATTTCGTTTCTTTTTATGGCTGAGTAATATTCCATTGTATATATGTACCACATCTTCTTTATCCATTCATCTGTCGATGGACACGTAGGTTGCTTCCATGTCTTGGCTATTGTAAATAGAGCTGCAATGAACATTTTGGTACATGACTCTTTTTGAATTTTGGTTTTCTCAGGGTATGTGCCGAGTAGTGGGATTGCTGGGTCATATGGTAGTTCTATTTGTAGTTTTTTAAGGAACCTCCATACTGTTCTCCATAGTGGCTGAACCAATTCACATTCCCACCAGCAGTGCAAGAGTGTTCCCTTTTCTCCACACCCTCTCCAGCATTTATTGTTTGTAGATTTTTTGATGATGGCCATTCTGACTGGTGTGAGATGATATCTCATTGTAGTTTTGATGTGCATTTCTGTAATGATTAATGATGTTGAGCATTCTTTCATGTGTTTGTTGGCAGTCTGTATATCTTTTTTAGAGAAATGTCTATTTAGGTCTTCTGCCCATTTTTGGATTGGGTTGTTTGTTTTTTTGTTATTGAGCTGCATGAGCTGCTTGTGAATTTTGGAGATTAATCCTTTGTCAGTTGCTTCATTTGCAAATATTTTCTCCCATTCTGAGGGTTGTCTTTTTGTCTTGTTTATGGTTTCCTTTGCTGGGCAAAAGCTTTGAAGTTTCATTAGGTCCCATTTGTTTATTTTTGTTTTTATTTCCATTTCTCTAGGAGGTGGGTCAGAAAGGATCTTGCTGTGATGTATGTCATAGAGTGTTCTGCCTATGTTTCCCTCTAAGAGTTTGATAGTTTCTGGCCTTACATTTAGGTCTTTAATCCATTTTGAGCTTATTTTTGTGTATGGTGTTAGGGAGGGATCTAATCTCATACTTTTACATGTAGCTGTCCAGTTTTCCCAGCACCACTTATTGAAGAGGCTGTCCTTTCTCCACTGTACATTCCTGCCTCCTTTATCAAAGATAAGGTGACCATATGTGCGTGGGTTTATCTCTGGGATTTCTATCCTGTTCCATTGATCTATCTTTCTGTTTTTGTGCCAGTACCATACTGTCTTGATTCCTGTAGCTTTGTAGTATAGTCTGAAGTCAGGGAGCCTGATTCCTCCAGCTCCGTTTTTCGTTCTCAAGATTGCTTTGGCTATTCGGGGTCTTTCGTGTTTCCATAGAAATTGTGAAATTTTTGTTCTAGTTCTGTGAAAAATGCCAGTGATAGTTTGATAGGGATTGCATTGAATCTGTAGATTGCTTTGGGTCATAGAGTCATTTTCACAATGTTGATTCTTCCAATCCAAGAACATGGTATATCTCTCCATCTGTTTGTATCATCTTTAATTTCTTTCATCAGTGTCTCATAATTTTCTGCATACAGGTCTTTTGTCTTCTTAGGTTTATACCTAGATATTTTATTCTTTTTGTTGCAGTTGTAAATGGGAGTGTTTTCATGATTTCTCTTTCAGATTTTTCATCATTAATATATAGGAATGCCAGAGATTTCTGTGCATTAATTTTGTATCCTACTACTTTACCAAATTCATTGATTAGCTCTAGTAGTTTTCTGGTAGCATCTTTAGGATTCTCTATGTATAGTATCATGTCATCTGCAAACAGTGACAGCTTTACTTCTTCTTCTCTGATTTGGATTCCTTTTATTTCCTTTCTTCTCTGATTGCTGTGGCTAAAACTTCCAAAACTCTGTTGAATCAGAGTGGTGAGAGTGGGCAACCTTGTCTTGTTCCTGATCTTAGTGGAAATGCTTTCAGTTTTTCACCATTGAGGATGATGTTGGCTGTGGGTTTGTCATATATGGCCTTTATTATGTTGAGGAAAGTTCCCTCTATGCCTACTTTCTGGAGGGTTTTTATCATAAATGGGTGTTGAATTTTGTCGAAAGCTTTCTCTGCATCTATTGAGATGATCATATGGTTTTTCTCCTTCAATTTGTTAATATGGTTTATCACATTGATAGATTTGCGTATATTGAAGAATCCTTTCATTCCTGGAATAAACCCCACTTGATCATGGTGTATGATTCTTTTACTGTGCTGTTGGATTCTGTTTGCTAGTATTTTTTTGAGGATTTTTGCATCTATGTTCATCAGTGATATTGGCCTGTAGTTTTCTTTCTTTGTGACATCCTTGTCTGGTTTTGGTATCAAGGTGATGGTGGCCTCGTAGAAGGAATTTGGGAATGTTCCTCCCTCTACTATATTTTGGAAGAGTTTGAGAAGGATAGGTGTTAGCTCTTCTCTAAATGTTTGATAGAATTCGCCTGTGAAGCCATCTGGTCCTGGGCTTTTGTTTGTTGGAAGATTTTTAATCACAGTTTCAATTTCCGTGCTTGTGATTGGTCTGTTCATATTTTCTATTTCTTCCTGATTCAGTCTTGGCAGGTTGTGCATTTCTAAGAATTTGTCCATTTCTTCCAGGTTGTCCATTTTATTGGCATAGAGTTGCTTGTAGTAATCTCTCATGATCTTTTTTATTTCTGCAGTGTCAGTTGTTACTTCTCCTTTTTCATTTCTAATTCTATTGATTTGAGTCTTCTCCCTTTTTTTCTTGATGAGTCTGGCTAATGGTTTATGTATTTTGTTTATCTTCTCAAAGAACCAGCTTTTAGTTTTATTGATCTTTGCTATTGTTTCCTTCATTTCTTTTTCATTTATTTCTGATCTGATTTTTATGACTTCTTTCCTTCTGCTAGCTTTGGGGTTTTTTTGTTCTTCTTTCACTAATTGCTTGAGGTGCAAGGTTAGGTTGTTTGTTCGAGATGTTTCCTGCTTCTTAAGGTGGGCTTGTATTGCTATAAACTTCCCCTTTAGAACTGCTTTTGCTGCATCCCATAGGTTTTGGGTCGTTGTGTCTCCATTGTCATTTGTTTCTAGGTATTTTTTTATTTCCTCTTTGGTTTCTTCAGTGATCACTTCATTATTAAGTAGTGTATTGTTTAGCCTCCATGTGTTTGTATTTTTTACAGATCTTTTCCTGTAACTGATATGTAGTCTCATGGCGTTGTGGTCGGAAAAGATTCTTGATACAATTTCACTTTTCTTAAATTTACCAAGGCTTGATTTGTGACCCAGGATGTGATCTATCCTGGAGAATGTTCCATGAGCACTTGAGAAAAATGTGTATTCTGTTGTTTTTGGATGGAGTGTCCTATAAATATCAATTAAGTCCATCTTGTTTAATGTATCATTTAAAGCTTGTGTTTCCTTATTTATATTCATTTTGGATGATCTGTCCATGGGTGAAAGTGGGGTGTTAAAGTCCCCTACTATGAATGTGTTACTGTTGATTTCCCCTTTTATGGCTGTTAGTATTTGCCTTATGTATTGTGGTGCTCCTTTGTTGGGTGCATAAATATTTACAATTGTTATGTATTCTTCTGGATCGATCACTTGATCATTATGTAGTGTCCTTCTTTGTCTCTTCTAATAGTCTTTATTTTAAAGTCTATTTTGTCTAATATGAGAATTGCTACTCCAGCTTTCTTTTGGTTTCCATTTGCATGGAATATCTTTTTCCATCCCCTTACTTTCAGTCTGTATATGTCTCTAGGTCTGAAGTGGGTCTCTTGTAGACAGCATATATATGGGTCTTGTTTTTGTATCCATTCAGCCAATCTGTGTCTTTTGGTGGGAGCATTTAGTCCATTTACATTTAAGGTAAATATCGATATGTATGTTCCTATTCCCATTTTCTTAATTGTTTTGGGTTTGTTATTATAGGCTTTTTCCTTCTCCTGTGTTTCTTGTCTAGAGAAGTTCCTTTAGCATTTGTTGCAAAGCTGGTTTGGTGGTGCTGAACTCTCTCAGCTTTTGCTTGTCTGTAAAGGTTTTAATTTCTCTATCAAATCTGAATGAGATCCTTGCTGGGTAGAGTAATCTTGGTTGCAGGTTTTTCTCCTTCATCACTTTCAGTATGTCCTGCCACTCCCTTCTGGCTTTCAGGGTTTTTGCTGAGAGATCAGCTGTTAACCTTATGGGGATTCCCTTGTGTCTTATTTGTTGTTTTTCCCTTGCTGGTTTTAATATGCTTTCTTTGTATTTAATTTTTGACAGTTTGATTAATATGTGTCTTGGCGTATTTCTCCTTGGATTTATCCTGTATGGGACTCTCTGTGCTTCCTGGACTTGATTAACTATTTCCTTTCCCATATTAGGGAAGTTTTCAACTAAAATCTCTTTAAATATCTTCTCAGTCCCTTTCTTTTTCTCTTCTTCTTCTGGAACCCCAATAATTTGAATGTTGGTGTGTTTAATATTGTCGCAGAGTTCTCTGAGACTGTCCTCAGTTCTTTTCATTCTTTTTTCTTTATTCTGCTCTGCAGTAGTTATTTCCACTATTTTATCTTCCAGGTCACTTATCCGTTCTTCTGCCTCAGTTATTCTGCTATTGATCCCATCCAGAGTACTTTTAATTTCATTTATAGTGTTGTTCATCGTTGCTTGTTTCATCTTTATTTCTTCTAGGTCCTTGTTAAATGTTTCTTGCATTTTGTCCATTCTATTTCCAAGATTTCGGATTATCCTTACTATCATTATTCTGAATTCTTTTTCAGGTAGACTGCCTATTTCCTCTTCATTTGTTAGGTCTGGTGCATTTTTATCTTGCTCCTTCATCTGCTGTGTGTTTTTCTGTCTTCTGATTTTGCTTATCTTACTGTGTTTGGGGTCTCATTTTTGCAGGCTGCAGGTTCGTAGTTCCCGTTGTTTTTAGTGTCTGTCCCCAGTGGCTAAGGTTGGTTCCGTGGGTTCTGTAGGCTTCCTGGTGGAGGGGAGTAGTGCCTGTGTTCTGGTGGATGAGGCTGGATCTTGTCTCTCTAGTGGGCAGGTCCACGTCTGGTGGTATGTTTTGGGGTGTCTGTGGACTTATTATGATTTTAGGCAGCCTCTCTGCTAATGGGTGGGGTTGTGTTCCCGATTTGCTAGTTGTTTGTCATAGGTTGTCCAGCACTGTAGTTTGCTGGTCGTTGAGTGAAGCTGCGTGCTGGTGTTAAGATGGAGGTCTCTGGGAGATTTTCGCCGTTTGATATTATGTGGAGCTGGGAGGTCTCTTGTGGACCAGTGTCCTGAAGTTGGCTCTCCCACCTCAGAGGCAGAGCCCTGACTCCTGGCTGGAGCACCAGGATCCTTTTATCCACACGGTGCAGAATAAAAGGGAGAAAAAGTAGAGAGAATTAGTAGAAGTATGAAGAAAGAAAGAAAGGAGGGAAGGAAGGAAGGAGAAGGAAAGAAGGCAAGAAGGAAAGAAAGGAGGGAGGGAGGGTGGGAGGAAGGAAGGAAGGAGGGAAGGAAGGAAAAAAGAAAGAAAGAAGATACAGTAAAAATAAAATAAAGTATAATAAAGTTATTGAATTAAAAAATAATTATTTAGGGAAAAAAGGGGGGACGGATAGACCCTTAGGACAAATGTTGGAAGCAAAGCTATACAGACAATATCTTACACAGAAGCATACACATATACCCTCACAAAAAGAGGTAAAGGGGAAAAAATCATAAATCTTGCTCTCAAAGTCCACCTCCTCAATTTGGGATGATTCGTTGTCTAAAGGAGGGAAGGAAGGAAAGAAAGAAAAGAAAGAAAAAAAGAAAGAAAGAAAAGTATAATAAAGTTATTAAAATTAATTATTAAGAAAAAAATTAAAAAAAAAACAATGGACGGATAGAACTCTAGGACAAATGGTGGAAGCAAAGCTATACAGACAAGATCTCACACAGAAGCATACACATACACATTCACAAAAAGAGGAAAAGGGGAAAAAATCATAGATCTTGCTCTCGAAGTCCACCTCAATTTGGGATGATTCGTTGTCTATTCAGGTATTCCACAGATGCAGGGTACATCAAGTTGATTGTGGAGCTTTAATCCGCTGTTTCTGAGGCTGCTGGGAGAGATTTCCCTTTCTCTTCTTTGTTCTCACAGCTCACAGGGGCTCAGCTTTGGATTTGGCCCTGCCTCTGCGTGTAGGTCGCTGCAGGGCGTCTGTGTTTTGCTCAGACAGGATGTGGTTAAAGGAGCCGCTGATTCGGGGGCTCTGGCGCACTCAGGCTGGGGGGAGGGAGGGGCACGGCGTGCGGGGCGGGCCTGCGGCGGCAGAGGCCAGCGTGACGTTGCACCAGTCTGAGGCCCGCCGTGCGTTCCCCCGGGGAAGTTGTCCCTGGATCCCGGGAACCTGGCAGTGGCGGGCTGCACAGGCTCCCCGGAAGAGGGCTGTGGATAGTGACCTGTGCTCGCACACAGGCACCTTGGTGGCGGCAGCAGCAGCCTTAGCGTCTCCCGCCCGTCTCTGGAGTCCGTGCTTTTAGCCGCGGCTCGCACCCGTCTCTGGAATCCGCGTTTTTAGCCGCGGCTCGCGCCCGTCTCTGGGATCCGCGCTTTTAGCCGTGGCTTGCGCCCGTCTCTGGAGTTCCTTTAAGCAGCGCTCTTAAACCCCTCTCCTCGCGCACCAGGAAACAAAGAGGGAAGAAAAAGTCTCTTGCCTCTTCGGCAGGTGCAGACTTTTCCCCGGGCTCCCTCCCGGCTAGCCGTGGTGCACTAACCCCTTCAGGCTATGTTCAAGCCACCAACCCCAGTCCTCTCCCTGCGCTCTGACCGAAACCCGAGCCTCAGCTCGCAGCCCCGTCCACCCCGGCGGGTGAGCAGACAAGCCTGTCGAGCTGGTGAGTGCTGGTCGGCACTGATCCTCTGTGCGGGAATCTCCCCGCTTTGCTCTCCGCACCCCTGTTGCTGTGCTCTCCTCCGTGGCCCGAAGCTCCCCCCTCCGCCTCCCGCAGTCTCCGCCCGCGAAGGGGCTTCCTAGTGTGTGGAAAGTTTTCCTCCTTCACAGCTCCCTCCCACTGGTGCAGGTGCCCTCCCTGTTCTTTTGTCTTTTCTTTTTTTCTTTTGCCCTGCCCGGGTACGTGGGGAGTTTCTTGCCTTTTGGGAGGTCTGAGGTCTTCTGCCAGCATTCAGTAGGTGTTCTGTAGGAGTTTTTCCACGTGTAGATGTATTTCTGGTGTATCTGTGAGGAGGAAGGTGATCTTCGCGTCTTACTCTTCCGCCATCTTCCCAGCACCCCGCCCCCACTTTAAATGTTTAACACTGTCATTGTGTCATTGTTTTTAATAGTAATATTATATCTCATGAAGTAGATTTACGTAACTAGTTTTTTTTTTTTTTTTTTTTTCCTTTTTTGCGGTACGCGGGCCTCTCGCTGTTGTGGCCTCTCCTGTTGCGGAGCATAGGCTCCGGACGCGCAGGCTCAGCGGCCCTGGCTCATGGGCCCAGCCGCTCCGCGGCATGCGGGATCCTCCCGGACCGGGGCACGAACCCGTGTCCCCTGCATCGGCAGGTGGACTCTCAACCACTGCGCCACCAGGGAAGACCAGTTCTTGCAATTTTTAGAGCAAACTTCAATACACTAAAATGTGGCATAAACGTACTTTATATTGAACTGTAAAAAGAATTTAATAGTCTTCCAAGTTTTTTTAATTCTTTTACCTTTAAAGCTTTCTCCTTTTCTCATGAAACCCATTTTTCCTGGTCCGGCTGATGAAATCCTACTTGGAAAATACAGGAAGGATTAAGGATAGAGTAGAAAATAAAAATTGTTACCACTCTATCTTATATTTTTCTAGTTTTTTCTAGGATATGCATTTCATGTAAAAATTTTTTATTTAAAAATTCTTTTACCAATCTGGGTCATTTTACATATATAGTTTTACAGTCTAAAAATGCAATCCTAGCATTTCCCCATGTTATTTAATGTCTTTAAAAATATTTGAAAAATTGACTACTATGCTGCTTCCATCAAGGGGTTAGACCACAATTTAGTTAATCATTTACTTTGGAGGGACACTTTTCTGTGTTTGAAAAACATTGTAATGAACACGCTTGCACGGACGAGGAAACAGAAGCCCTTAGAGTTTACACAAGTCAAGACTAGAATACAGTTCTTCGAACACCCAATCAATCTTTTGCCTTTTGCCTTTTTCTTTCACGCATATAAAACTTTCAGGCACATAATGAAACATATCCTGTATGCAAATATTCCATCTAGGAAATCTCTTAGTATATCATTCCAATCGAATAGATTATTTTCTACAACATGTTCATAGAGACATAAAGTAAACCTACAAAAGGTCAAACAAATATTTTATCTGCTTCACTGTCCATTTTTGCTCACTGTGGTTCAGACAACTGAATATTTAATGAATGGTTTTGTGGAGAAACCATGTTTTAAAAAACTTTCTAGTACTTTTACCTCTTGTCTTTTGGTAGCAAAAACACTTCAAAAAAGTGATTTTGGAAGATCTTTTAGAAACAAAGTAAAGTAACTGCATTCAAATGTAAAAATTATAACTTGGAATGAAACGAAAAAGGTTTTGTCAAGAGAGTTAAAAACTTTTGTGAAGTCAGTAAAGCAAAGAGAAATAAGTAGACCAGTCCAGATGATTGGTATTGCAGAGAACACCATTCCCTTCCCAGCAGTCGTGATATGATACAAAGGGAGAGAGACAAAGTCAAAAAGCAGAAAGAAAAGTAGTCACAGGGAATAAGTTTCTTAGAAATAGTTGTTGCCATGCTACAAAGGGTTTTAAACATAGGAAGTATTATTTTAAACTGAATTCTAAAAGGATCAGGAAAGATATTTATTTAATTCTTTAAAATAATATCTAATAGATTAGCCTAAAATGTTAATATTTATGGACTAAAAGATGTGCTGATACTTAAACTTGTGATAACAAAAGTAGATGGTTATAATGATGTTAAAAAACACCAAGATATTAAAATAGAGTTTAGAACCATATGAATAGTTTTTATTTATGTTACTACACACTTTTTCATTTTACAAAAAATTTAGGAAACTGAAATTATTTGTACCTTACCTTTTAATATATAAACAACTGTATTATTAAATCTAATTTTAACCTCAATGTCATGTCTAGAAGTATTAGTAAAATAATTTGTTTTGCATGGAATTATTTTAGAATTTCTGACAGGCCTAATGTACAAATAACTGATGCATATAAAAAGCCCTAATGCCTTCTTTTTGTGGGAGAATCTCTTGGTTCAGCTGTCAAAGAAAAAAAAAAGCCACAATTTCTGACAGGGGAATGTTAAGTAAACATTTCTGTGGCACAATTGTGTAGCCATTACAAATTAATGATGGTTTGGGTTTGTTGTTTCTTCCATTTTCTGTTTGTTTTAAGCTTCTAAACTTTCATTAAATTAGCCAAGCTTCTTTCCCTTTCTCCCCGCCTGTCTTGGTTCCACAGAGGGGAGAGAATTTCTCCTTCATCTACCTAGCTTCCATATAAAGCTACTTCGTAAGTTGGAAATCTAAACCTTCTGCCTAAGTTCTGTTAAAAGGTAGTTTAAGTAGTGAGGTTCCATATCTGGGGCTAGGAATGAAGGAAATGAAGAAAGGGAGAGGGCAGTCATTTTGAAAGAACAAAGAGGTAGTCTGTAGCATTTTCACAAGGATTTTGAGCACTCTGTGGTTCATTTAATAGTCCATACTGTATCCAACCAACTAGTTAGGGCTGGACAAAGATGGTGGCATTTCTACAACTAAGGATGACTGAGGAAAAGGAAATTCCAAGTAGGGGGTTCTACATGAGGAAAGCAGGGGGAGAGATATGCAAGACGTGGTTGAGAAATAGTGCGAGGCCATGTATTGTTGAAATGTTGGATATGAAGACAGAAATGGTTGAAAAATAAGGATAGAAGAATAGGTTGAAAGGTACTGATGGCATTGAAAATTAAGGTGATAAATTTATGCTTAACTCTGGAAGCAGTGGAGAGTCACTGATGAATTTAAACAACAACTTAGTCTTGCTTTGTGAAGGTAATGTTAGCAGCTGTATATAGGATGAAGAAGGTAAGTGGAAAGGATACAAGGTATAGTAGTCTAGATAGGGGGTCAGCCTTTTTTATAACAGACCAGATAAATATTTAGGCTTTGTGGGCCATAAGATCTCTACCACAACTATACAACCCTTCTGATTGCAGCCATAAACAATGTATAAACAAATAAGGCTGGCTATGTATTTGCAGAGTATATGAGCTACGTCATTTCGTAGGTACTAGTATTGGGTTGTGAATATGAGTTTCTTAAACAGACCTTGAGAGGGTTGTAACCTTAGGTTCAGAGTCACCTCTTTAACTTACTCATCTATAAAATGACATCTTTTTCAGTTTTTAATAAAGAAAGTACCTATAAATAACATTTTTTGCAAACCCCTTAAGCTGTTTAGAGAAAGTTTGACGAAAACTTTTAATATGAATTTGCTATTGGGAATAGAATGTGTGTTGTTGGTTTAATTCTCTTCTTTTCTGGCCTTTACTTAAACTAACTTGATGCTAAGTTCTAGAGGCAAGATAAATCTACTTTTGAGCTATTTGTAATATTTCTAGCTTAGACCTTGATCCTAAGAGACAGAATTTTAGTAACTGTTAAAATGAAATGTAGCCAGAAATATGATAAGCTGTTGATAGGTGTCTCTGTCATACTGAGATTACATTTACTTTAAAGGAAATGGCACAGTACCTATACTGTGAATATGTTTAATATTTTTAAAGTTACTCATCTGAAAAAGCTTGATTAAAATGAGCTTTTTAGATGGCACTCACAGTCTTTAAGATCGTTAATGGTAGCATCCAAAAGACTAAAGAAAATTTAGTTTTGACTTTATCAGTCTTTTATGGCAATTAAAAATTATTAGATTTATCTCTCTCCCCCCCCCAATGAAACTTAATAAGCAGATGAATCTCAAGTTATGAGGCAGTATAGAGTTGCTAAGAACATAGATTTTGTGATCTGGATTAAAATTCAAGTTCTGCCACCTTATCATTTTTGTAACTTATGGTAATTTATTCTTCATCTAAGAGATAGCATTAAGAATGCCTGTCTTGTCAGGATTGTTATGAGAATTTTGTTAAATAAGATGTATGTAAAGTATTTAGCACAGGGTCTGGAACATTATAGGCATAAAATAAATAACAACTATTAGATTTTTTTCAAAAAAGTTAATTTTTTTTAGATAGTTTATGCTGTCTTTCAGGAATGTCTTTCATGTTGCTGGGAAAGATATGGCACATAGAAATTATCACATATATATATATTTGGAGCTCATGTGATCACTTTAAGAATTGCCATTTTATTATCAAACAGGTTGGTTAAAAAACTTATTAATTATGTGCAGATTACATGGTTCATTTTTACTACTTGTTATAATTTCCACAATACCATTATCATTCTCTCAAACATCCAGCTATTTAAGTTAGGTAAATTCTTCCTAACAGATAGAATTCCTTGAAATTAGTACTTCAAAATTATTTTATATATGATAATTATAAGGATTCTAAAATTTACTAGGAAGTTTATTTCAAAAATATACCTACTGAGCATTGACTGTTTTCCAAATACTATCCTAGGTGCTAATGACACAGAGATGTAAGACAGTTGTTGCCTTCAAAAAGCTGATAACCTTCAAAGAAGGAAAGATAGGAAACAAAATGAGTAATTATACTGAAGATGTGCTGATACATGTGTGCCTAGGACATTACAGGAGCATAGAGCAGAGAATTGTAATCATCATGAAAGCAGTCAGGGAGAAAATAAGCTGAAACTGATGAGATTTTTAGGAGGTATTGCCTCTTGAGCTGAACTTTGAAAGAACATAGTTTAGCTAGGAAAAGGAAGTAAAAGTTGTCCAGACAAAGGGAACCAATAGGTTTTTTGTATAGATAATGCATTTTTATGAACATGCATTAGAAAAAGGGCTATGTGACTCTGGACCAGTAACTTTTCCCCACAAGGCTGTTGTCAGTATTAAAAGAAATAATAGCCTTACGATTCCAGTAAAGATGGAATAACAGGTCAGATTTACCCTCCCATCTCAAACAACTAAAAAAATTGGACAAATTCTTTGAAAAAACAGCTCTCAAGACAGTGGACATCAAACATGAAAGACAGTGATTCCTGAGAGATGGGAAAAATGAGGTGAGCCATTCTAGGCTTAAGGCCTAGAGAACTTGTCCTGTCATGCCACAGGGAGGGAGAACCCAGGTAGCACCTGGTGGTCTCCTTGAGTTGAGAAGATGGAGCTGTGATATCAGGGAGGCGAAAGCCTCTAGAATTCACAGGGCAGGTTACCAGAGAAGAGTGAGCTACAGAAAATCTGCAGAGGACCCCTTGAGTATTAAGCAGACTACTCATCAGTACTTGCATGTGAAGAAACTATCCAAGGCTTGGGAAAGAACCACCTGAAGTGACTCAAGGAAATCGTACCTCCCACTCACGCAGAGCTGGGCATAGTGCTGTTCCCAACAACCAGTATGGAAAGCCTCCTAATTCATAGTGCTTCCACTCAAGTACTAAACATGTCTTATCTCAGTAGTGGGGAAAAATTAACTACAGACTTAAAGTTGTTCTGGTTCTGCCTAACAAAGTCAGAACTGAAAGGATCAAACTGCTTCCAAGTAATTTAACTGTGTCCCAGAACAAAAACTAAGATAATTTATAGGAATACAAAAATATCTAACACACAACAAAATAAAATTCTCAATGTCTGACATTCTGTCAAAAATTACCATGTATTCATGAAACCAAGTCAGTATAACATGTATTAGGAAAATCAGTCAGTTGAAACTGACTCAGAATTGATACAGTAAGAAAATTAGTAGATAAGGACATTAATAGAATTATCATAACTATCTTTCATATGGTCAGAGAGCTGCTAGATTGAATGTATTTAGTAGAAACATGAAAACTATAAAAAATAAAAATTCTAGACATAAAAACTACATGACTGAGATGAAAATTACACTGGATGAGGTTAATGGAGATGACACATGGATATGGATTAGTGAACTAAAAGACATAGCAAAAGAAGCTATCCAAAATGAAACTGGAGAGAGAAAGACTAAAAAACAAAAGCAGAAAAAAAAGAGCATTTCTGAGCTGTGGCACAACTTCAGGCAGCCAAGTACACAACATTCATGTCACTGGAGTCCTGAAGGGAAAGGTGAGAAAAGGGGGCAACAGAAAAATATACTTGAAGACATAATGACTAAAATGTTTCCAAACTTGATAAAAACTATAAAATAGCAGTTCCAAGAAGCTCCACGAGCCCCAAGCGTAGGAAATGTGAATAAAACTACACCAAGGCATATCACAATCAAATTGCTTAGAGCCAGTTATGAGAAGAAAATCTTAAAAGCAAATAGAGTAAAGATATCATTGTTATTATGTATGAGGGAATAAAGATAACCATGGAAGCAGATTCGTCATCAGAGACAATGCAAACTACAAGACAATAAAGCAACATCTTTAAAATAACGGAAGAAAAATACTATACACCTAGAATTCTGTACCCTGGGAGAATATCTTTCAAAAATGAAGGCCAAATGAAAATTTTTTTAAAAGACACTCAAAAATGGAAAGAATTTATCACCAAACATCCTGCAGTACAAGAAATATCAAAGGAACCCATTTCAGCACTAGAAAATGATACCACTTAAAAGCTTTTGCACAGCAAAAGAAACCATAAACAAGACAAAAAGACAACCCTCAGAATGGGAGAAAATATTTGCAAATGAAGCAACAAAGGATTAATCTTCAAAATATACAAACAGCTCATGGAGCTCAATATCAAAAAAACAAGCAACCCAATCAAAAAATGGGCAGAAGACCTAAATAGACATCTCTCCAAGGAGGACATACAGATGGCCAAGGGGCACATGAAAGGATGCTCAACATCACTAATTTTTACAGAAATGCAAATCAAAACTACAATGAGGTATCACCTCACACTGGTCAGAATGGCCATTATCAAAAAATCTAGAAACAATAAATGCTGGAGAGGGTGTGGAGAAAAGGGAACCCTCTTGCACTGTTGGTGGGAATGTAAATTTATACAGCCACTGTGGAGAACAGTATGGAGATTCCTTTAAAAACTAAAAGTAGAGCTACCATATGACCCAGCAATCCCACTATTGGGCACACGTACCCCTGAGAAAACCATAACTCAAAAGGGCACACGTACCCCAATGTTCATTGCAGCACTGTTTACAATAGCCAGGACATGGAAGCAACCTAAATGGCCAACGACAGATGAATGGATAAAGAAGATGTGGTACATATATACAATAGAATATTACTCAGCCATAAAAAGAAACGAAATTGGATCATTTGTAGAGACGTGGATGGCCCTAGAGCCTGTCATACAGAGTGAAGTAAGTCGGAAAGAGAAAAACAAATATTGTATATTAACGCATGTATGTGGACTCTAGAAAAATGGTACAGATGAACCTATTTGCAGAGCAGGAATAGAGACGTAGACGTAGAGAACGGACATGTGGACACGTGGGGAGGGGAGGGTGGGACAAACTGGGAGATTAAGATTGACATACATACACTACCATGTGTAAAATAGATAGCTAGTGGGAACATGCTGTAAAGCACAGGAAGCTCAGCTCCATGCTCTGTGATGACCTGGATGGGTGGGATGGTGGCTAGGGGTGGGAGGGAGGTCCAAATGGGAGGGGATATAGGTATACATGTAGCTGATTCACTTCACTGTACAGCAGAAACTAACAAAACATTATAAAGCAATTATACTCCAATAATTAAAAAAAAGAGTGAGTCCTCAGGGACTGGGAGCTACTCTGGACCTGGAGGAAAGGCTCTGGGTCCAGCAGGGTGAAATGGCCCCTGGAAAGGGTGGTGGGTTGAGTAATGGGACACAGGTCTTTGTGTTCTCAGGGAGGCAGGGAAGGCCCCTGCAAGACTTGGGCTAGCATTTCCTTTTGGCTAGAATACCAGATGGTCAGGGAATGACAAGGAGCCCTTGGGGTCTCCTGACTCAGCTAGGACTGGGAGGGGGGCAGTAAGGAAACATATGGAGCATCACATGTGACAGAGAACCAAAACAATATCTCCCACCCCACATGCACTTCTAGAACCTTGCACCTCCCCCATCAAGACATGGAATCTAATTCTCCTTCCCTTGACTTTGACTTGGGACTCTTGGTAACCAGTGGAGTGCAGTAGAAGTGACACTGTGACTGCTAAGAAGGAGTCATACAAAGCACCACAGCTTGTTGGAACACTCCTTCTGGAAGCCATCAGCTGTCATGGAACAGCCCAAATGCCTAGAAGCCACCATGTTATAAGGAAGCCCAAACGAGCCCATGCCAAGAGACCACCAAGACCACTTGAGGACAAGGAGACAGCTGGCCAAACGCCCGGCTGTGTGCACCTGCCCAGCTGTGTGCATCTGCCCAGCTGATTCCTTCCCACCTTCCTGACACAAAGAAACCATGAGAAAGAATAACTGATTGTTGTTTTAAGCCAAAAAGAAAATGATACCAGATGGAAAACTGGGTTGATATAATAAAAGATTAGAGAGTACTAGAAATGATAACATCATGGGTAAGTATATCTCTGTAAAAGATGATGTTTAAAACGTAGACACAGTATATTGTGGAGTTTATAACAATATGTGACAGCAATGACAATAGTAATACAGAGGCTGGGAAGGGAGAATGAGAGGATACTATTATAAGGTTTCTATAGTATATAGGAAGTGGTATAATGAAGATAGAGAGTGAAAAGTTAAAGAAGTATACCGCAAACTTAGCAACAACCAAAATAACACAAAAGAATTATAGCTAATAAGCCAACAAAGAATATAAAATGGAGTTATAAATATGGTCAATCTAAGAAAATGCAGAAAAAGAAGAAAAAAGGAGCAAAAATCACATGGGACAAATAGAAAACAAATAGCAATGTGGTAGATTAATTACTTACTTTAAGTGTAAATTGGTCTAAACATTCTAATTAAAAGGCAGAATTTTTTCAGATTACATAAAAGCAAAATCCAACTATGTGCTGCCTATTTAAAAAAAAAAAAACGTTTCAGATATAAAGGCCAAGAGGTAAAAATGATAGAAAAATATATACCGGGCTAAAACTTAACATTGTTGAGATGTCCCTTCTCCTCAAATGGCTATGTAGATTCAATGCAATCCCATGCTAAAATCTTAGCAGGGACTTTTTTTTTTGGTAGAAATTGATAAGCTTATTTTGAAACTGGAGATGCATAAGAGCTAGAGGAGCCAAAACTACTTGAGAAGAAAAAATTTGGAGAAGTTATTCCACCTGATTTCAAGTTAATGTAAAATTGTACTCAAAGAAATAAAGACAGTGTGGTATTAGTATCAAGATTGACAAATTGATCAATGGAACAGCATAGAGAGTCTAGAAATAGACTCATTTAAAGCAAAAAATAAAAACCACAGAAAAACAAAAGGTTTTTCAATGTATATGTTGCACCATATACAGACTTAACAAAATGTATTTCATAGAACTAAATGTAAACAAACCGTAAAACTTCTAGGTATAAACATAGGACAAATCTTTGTGAAGTGGGGTTAGGTAAAGATTTCTCAGATATAACGCCACAAAAGCATGATTCATAAAAGACGAAATTGATAAATTGGACTTCATCAATATTAGGAAATTCTGCTCTTCAAAAGAAACTCTTAAGACAATGAAAAAACAAGTCACTCAGTGGGGCGGGGAGGCTTTATAAGTATAAATATATAATTCCGTGTGTGTGTGTGTATAATTTGCAGACCTCATATATGAAAAATTACTTTCATTATAATTAAGAACTCTGAAAACTCAATAATAAGAAAGCAGTTTAATAAAAAAATTAGCAAAAGATTTGACCATCTATTTTACCATCAAATATATATATATATATATATATATAGATAATAAATAGGCACATGAAAAGATGCTCAACACCAATAATCATTAGGGAAATATAGATTAAAACCACAATAAGGTATACTAAGTCATGACTAGGATGTGGAGCAACTGACACTCCTATACAGTGCTGGTGGGAATATGAAACCACTTTGGAAACAGTTTGGTATTTTCTTAAAAAGTTAAACATATGTTTACCATACAATTCAACCATTCCAATCCTAGATATATACCCAAGAGATCTGAAAGCATATATTTATATAATGACTTTTACCTTAATGTTTATAGTATGTTTTATAATAGCCAAGAAACTAGAAATAGTTTGAATGTTTGTCAACAGGTAAATGCGTAAAGAAGTTGTAGTATTTACTTACAATGGAATACTACCCAGCAGTAAAAAGGAATGCATATCGATATATACAACAGCATGGATGAATTTCAAAATAATTATGCTGAGTTTAAAAGCTAGACATAAAAGAGTACATATCATATGATTCCATCTATATAACATAGTAGAAAGTGCAAAGTAATGTATAGTGATAGAAAGCAGATCAATGGTTGCCTGCGAACTGGGAAGTGGAATGGAGGCACAGAGGGGCATGGAAGAATTAAAGAAGGACGTGGAAAATTTTGGAGTAATGGACATGCTCATTATCTTAACAGTAATGATGCTCATGGCTGTATGAGTATGTCAAAACCTATAAAACTGTACACTTTAAATGGTGTAATTTATTGTGGTTTCATTATACCTTGATAAGCTCTCTGAAAATTTTAAGAAAATATAGAAGTAACACACATGATTGGCATAATGTAAACATTTAGTAAATAGTAGTTTCTTTAAATTATTATTTTTATTATCTTCCTCATTATGCTTTCAGATCTTTGAAATTTGAGACTGTATTGGAGTCATGTCAGCATCATGGCATAGAGTGAAACATTACCTTTGTCTCTTCCCTTCAATATTCAACCAGTAAAACATCCACAACTGAGCAAAGCTGACTCTGCCCAACATACCAGAATGCCAGAGAATTCTGCATTTCTGTACATCTACATATGGGTGGTCTAGAACACATAGGGGAGATAGAACTGAGGAAAGAGTAGAGGAGGTGCCTGCGATTAAGGCCCTCCAGCCTCAGCAGCTGTGCCCACAGGCCCATAGCATTTAGCAGCAGCAAGGGAGGCAGCACACATGACTTTGGCCTCCTGGCCACAGTGGCATCTGTGGCCACAGGTAACTGGGCTGCAGTGGCAGCAGGGCCTGGGACACCATCCCCCTCCCCAGAACTGCAAACCTGACAACACCAGACACAGCAGAGGTGCCCATGCAACCCTGACTTCTCTCCCACCCTCAGCCTCTGTGGCAGAGCTTGAGACTCAGGATATCCTGAGTAATTGTTTTATTTTATACAACAGCAGCAGAATACACGTTCTTCTTAGGTACACATGGAACTTTCACAAGGACTGACCATACGGTGGGACACAAAACAAGTCTCAATAAACTTAAGAAGATTGAAATCATATCAAACATCTTTTCTGATCACATCCATGTTGTAGCATATTATAGAATTTCCTTCCTTTTTAAGGCTGAATAATATTTCAGTGTATGTTTATACCACATTTTGCTTATCCATTGATTCATCAGTGGACACTTGGGTATTTCCATTTCAGCTCTTACGAATAATGCTTCTATGAACATGGGTGTACAAATATCTCTTCAAGACCCTGCTTCCAATTCTTTGGGGTATGTACCCAGATGTGGAATTGTTAGATCATATGGTAATTCTATTTTTTAATTTTTTGAGGAACTGCCTTATTGTTTTCCACAACCCTGTATCATTTTAATTCCCATCAATAGTACATAATGGTTCCAATTTCTCCACATTCTTGCCAACACTTGAGCTGTGTGCAAGCTGCTCTAGGAACAGGTGCACTGTTGCTTGTCACGTGGCTGGGGGTGGGGGATGGGTAGTTGCTACTGTGCTAATAGCTGAAACTGACCAAAATTAACCGCAATTTACCCTCCACATCTTCCCCTGGTAGTTTGCAAGCCTTCAAAATAATCCAGCGTTCTAAAAGAGTTATGTCAGACAGATTCTGCCAGTGTAATTATTGTCTAGATGGGGAGATGGATTCCTGGTGCTTATTACTCTGCCATGTTCCAGAATCCTCTCTGTATATATTTTTTTGTATAAAAAGAGCATATGATAATATAAAATTGAGAGTAATAGCTGAAAACCATATAATGCAGTCCTAATTTTATTTTGTGAAATGTTGTTGCTAAGCTTGAGTTCTCTCCTTGCTCAGCCAATCTTTCTTTCAGACTTTATATTTCCCTGTCATCAACAAAGCCAAAAGTGTGGTTGGCAGCTGGAATGGCTGTAGCTTCATCAACTTACAGAATTTCCATAGGGGTGGCCAGTGGTTAGGAAGCTAAATATGAATGGAAGTGAGAAGAGTGAGCAAATAGTTTAAATAGTTCAGTGTGTAAACTGGCTTTTCTAAGGATAGACTTCTTTTTGCTTCTCTTTTTTTTTTTGTATGATCATGGCTCAGAGGATTGTGCTGGTTTGGAATGTTAGCTTTGGCAGTATTTTGAGAATCTAGACATGCAGTCAGTCTATTTGTAAGGAACTCAGGGTATTGGACTAAATAAGAGCAAAACCAAAGTTGAAGGAAAAAGTCTAGACACTGAGGTTGGTCACCTCCACAAGTCATCAAGAGACTGACCTTTCTTTTCGTTTCATCTTAGGAGCTTTTGTTTCTTCCTAAGAAACCACTTTCTTCTCTAAAACTAGGGCTTACCAATGGAGTTATGTAGGTATACTTGGCTACCAAGGGGAGGGGAGGGAGCAGGGCAGTTCTGTAGAATCCATGGCAATAGAAAGACTACCAAACCCCTCCTCCCCAAAAAAGGACCCCTATTAATTTAGAAAGTTTAAGCCCTATGTGATATAAAATCTTATAGTAAAAATTCATACTGTACTTACTGTTGTTCTATCAATGTCATTGCTAATATTTATTTTTTAAGGGAACAACATTTATATTCTGTGTAATTCAGTTTTGGTAATATTTTTCTAATTATGCATTACTAATTTTGATTTAAGGAATATTATTATTTTTTAACATCTTTATTGGAGTATAATTGCTTTACAATGGTGTGTTACTTTCTGCTTTATAACAAAGTGAATCAGCTATACATATACATATATCCCCATATCTCCTCCCTCTTGCATCTCCCTCCCACACTCCCTATCCTACCCCCTAAGTGGTCACAAAGCACCGAGCTGATCTCCCTGTGCTATGTGGCGGCTTCCCACTAGCTATTTTACATTTGGTAGTATGTATTAGTCCATGACACTTTTTCACTTTGTCCCAGCTTACCGTTCCCCCTCCCCATGTCCTCAAATCCATTCTCCATATCTGTATCTTTATTCCTGTCCTGCCCCTAGATTCTTCAGAACCATTTTTTTTTTTTAGATTCCATATATATGTGTTAGCATATGGTATTTGTTTTTCTCTTTCTGACTTACTTCACTCTGTATGACAGACTCTAGGTCCTCACTACAAAAACTCAATTTCGTTTCTTTTTATGACTGAGTAATATTCCATTGTATATATGTGCCACATCTTCTTTATCCATTCATCTGTCGATGGACACGTAGGTTGCTTCCATGTCTTGGCTATTGTAAATAGAGCTGCAGTGAACATTGTGGTACATGTCTCTTTTTGAATTATGGTTTTCTCAGGGTATATGCCCAGTAGTGGGATTCCTGGGTCATATGGTAGTTCTATTTTTAGTTTTTTAAGGAACCTCCATACTGTTCTCCACAGTGGCTGTATCAATGTACATTCCCACCAGCAGTGCAAGAGTGTTCCCTTTTCTCCACACCCTCTCCAGCATTTATTGTTTGTAGATTTTTTGATGATGGCCATTCTGACTGGTGTGAGATGATAATCTCATTTTACTTTTGATTTGCATTTCTCTAATGATTAATGGTGTTGAGCATTCTTTCATGTGTTTGTTGGCAATATGTATATCTTCTTTGGAGAAGTGTCCATTAAGGTCTTCTGCCCATTTTTGGATTGGGTTGTTTGTTTTTTTGTTATTGAGCTGCATGAGCTGCTTGTAAATTTTGGAGATTAATCCTTTGTCAGTTGCTTCATTTGCAAATATTTTCTCCCATTCTGAGGGTTGTCTTTTCATCTTGTTTATGGTTTCCTTTGCTGTGCAAAAGCTTTTAAGTTTCATTAGGTCCCATTTGCTTATTTTTGTTTTTATTTCCATTTCTATAGGAGGTGGGTCAGAAAGGATCTTGCTGTGATTTATGTCATAGAGTGTTCTGCCTATGTTTTCCTCTAAGAGTTTTATAGTGTCTGGCCTTACATTTAGGTCTTTAATCCATTTTGAGTTTATTTTGTGTATGGTGTAGGGAGTGTTCTAATTTCATTCTTTTACATGTAGCTGTCCAGTTTTCCCAGCACAATTTATTGAAGACACTGTCTTTTCTCCATTGTATATTCTTGCCTCCTTTATCAAGGATAAGGTGACCATATGTGCGTGGGTTTGTCTCTGGGCTTTCTATCGTGTTCCATTGATCTATCTTTCTGTTTTTGTGCCAGTACCATACTGTCTTGATTACTGTAGCTTTGTAGTATAGTCTGAAATCAGGGAGCCTGATTCCTCCAGCTCCGTTTTTCTTTCTCCAGATTGCTTTGGCTATTCGGGGTCTTTTGTGTTTCCATACAAATTGTAAAATTTTTTGTTCTACTTCTGTGAAAAATGCCATTGGTAGTTTGATAGAGATTGCATTGAATCTATAGATTGCTTTGGGTAGTAGAGTCATTTTCACAATATTGATTCTTCCAATCCAAGAACATGGTATATCTCTCCATCTGTTTGTATCATCTTTAATTTCTGTCATCAGTGTCTTGTAGTTTTCTGCATACAGGTTTTTTTTTTTCTCCTTTGGTAGGTTTATTCCTAGATATTTTATTCTTTTTGTTGCAATGGTAAATGGGAGTGTTTCCTTAATTCCTCTTTCAGATTTTTCATCATTGGTGTATAGGAATTCAAGAGATTTCTGTGCATTAATTTTGTATCCTGCTACTTTACCAAATTCATTGATTAGATCTGGTAGTTTTCTGGTAGCATCTTTAGGATTTTTCTATATATAGTATCATGTCATCTGCAAACAGTGACAGCTTTACTTCTTCTTTTCCGATTTGGATTCCTTTTATTTCTTTTTCGTCTCACTGCTGTGACTGAAACTTCCAAAACTATGTTGAATAATAGTGGTGAGGGGCTTCCCTGGTGGCGCAGTGGTTGAGAGTCCGCCTGCCGATGCAGGGGACGCGGGTTCGTGCCCCAGTCCGGGAAGATCCCACATGCCGCAGAGCGGCTGGGCCCGCGAGCCTTTGCTGCTGAGCCTGTGTGTCCAGAGCCTGTGCTCTGCAACGGGAGAGGCCACAACAGTGAGAGACCCGCGTACCACAAAATATAAAAAATTAAAAAAAAAATAATAGTGGTGAGAGTGGGCAACCTTGTCTTGTTCCTGATCTTAATGGGAATAGTTTCAGTTGTTCGCCATTGAGAACGGTGTTGGCTGTGGGTTTGTCATATATGCCCTATATTATGTTGAGGTAAGTTCCCTCTATGCCTACTTTCTGGAGGATTTTTTAGCATAAATGGATGTTGAATTTCGTTGAAAGCTTTTTCTGCATCTGTTGAGTTGATCACATGGTTTTTATCCTTCACTTTGTTAGTATGGTGTATCACATTGATTGATTTGCATATATTGAAGAATCATTGCATTCCTGGGATAAACCCCACTTGATCATGGTGTAGATACTTTGAATGTGCTGTTGGATTCTGTTTGCTAGTATTTTGTTGATGATTTTTGCATCTATGTTCATCGGCGATATTGGCCTTTTTTTGTAACATCTTTGTCTGGTTTTGATATCAGGGTGATGGTGGCCTCATAGAATGAGTTTGGGAGTGTTCCTCCTTCTGCTATATTTTGGAAGACTTTGAGAAGGATAGGTGTTAGCTCTTCTCTAAATGTTTGATAGAATTCACCTGTGCAGACATCTGGTCCTGGGCTTTTGTTTCTTGGATTTTTTTTTTTTTTTTTTTTTTTTTTGCGGTACGCAGGCCTCTCACTGTTGTGGCCTCTCCCGTTGCGGAGCACAGGCTCCGGACGCGCAGGCTCAGCAGCCATGGCTCATGTGCCCAGCTGCTCCATGGCATGTGGGATCTTCCCAGACCGGGGCACGAACCTGTGTCCCCTGCATCGGCAAGCAGACTCTCAACCACTGCGCCACCAGGGAAGCCCTGTTGGAAGATTTTTAATCACAGTCTCAATTTCAGTGCTTGTGATTGGTCTGTTTATATTTTCTGTTTCTTCCTGGTTCAGTCTTAGAAGGTTGTGCTTTTCTAAGAATTTGTCCATTTCTTCCATGTTGTTCATTTTATTGGCATATGGTTGCTTGTAGTAATCTCTCATGATCCTTTGTATTTCTGCAGTGTCAGTCGTTACTTCTCCTTTTTCATTTCTAATTCTGTTGATTTGAATCTTCTCCCTTTTTTTCTTGATGAGTCTGGCTAATGGTTTATCAATTTTGTTTATCTTCTCAAAGAACCAGCTTGTAGTTTTATTGATATTTGCTCGTTTCCTTTATTTGTTTTTCATTTATTTCTGATCCGATCTTTATGATTTCTTTCCTTCTGCTAACTTTGGGGTTTTTTTGTTCTTCTTTCTCTAATCACTTTAGGTGTAAGGTTAGGTTGTTTATTTGAGATTTTTTTTGTTTCTTGAGGTAGGATTGTATTGCTATAAACTTCCCTCTTAGAACTGCTTTCGCTGCATCCTGTAGGTTTTGTGTCATCATGTTTTCATTGTCACTTTTTTCTAGGTATTTTTTGATCTCCTCTTTGTTTTCTTCAGTGATCTCTTGGTTATTTAGTAGTGTATTATTTAGCCTCCATGTATTTGTATTTTTTACAGATTTTTTTCCCGTAGGAATATTATTTTTTAATAGAATACAATTTTTTCTCCATAAGTTTGCTTCATACAATATAATTGTGACATTGTGTTCTTAAATATGTCCTCATTTATCAGTTCTTATTTTGAGAAATTGCTGTATTCCATGCATTTGTATTTGATACTAGCTTCTTATTTATTTCATAAAGTATTTTTTTTTCTGGCTCTGAATAACATTAGTACCATTTACCAGTTTTAGATGGAATTCATACCAATCCCTGGAGTCTAATACACTCTAAAATAGTTAAAGCATTAGAAATTTTGGCAGTCAAGCCCCAAAGGTTTTTTCAATCTAAGTCAGCTTAGTATGATGATACCTAACTAAAAATGGATTAGTAGAAAAATGTTCTTTTAACTGTGTATTCTGTTTCTTCTTTCTTCTTAATCTTTTCTTAAAAAGTAACTATAACTGGCAATCAGAATGATGGCAACATAAATCAGGCTGCCTCCTCTCCATTTCCAGCTCCAGCTTATCTACTTTTTCTGGGTCAAGCAGCTACTGATGCAGATAGGTAGGTGGGACCTGGAGGGTTTCAGCCAAGTGACCTGTTGTGATGCTTTCCCTCTCTGGGACAAACTCAAGGCTGAAATATTGTGGAGGAGCACTTGGAAAGAATTTGAAGGGCAAGTGACTGAGAGAAAAAGACTGCAACCGAGAATCCCATATCCATTCAAATTATTCACCAGTTGTGGCGAAAGAAAGATATTTGCAGGTGGGAAAAAAGTGAGAGAACATGTGTATCTGAATACCCTATCCAAGAAAAATGCTTGTGAAATGAATCAAATATTTTTAAAAGCAAAAATACTTATAAAAGACAAATTACTTTTAAAAGTCTGGCAAATCTAACAATGTGTTTGTCCCCATAGTTGGAATTGATCCTTATATTTCGCAAATAATTTAGGAAGTTATATTTGTATAGGCAAATGTACTATCTTGGATAGATTTTTTTTTGAACAGAATCAAAAATCTATCTGTGTGCTTTTATATCTGTGAAATTAATTGCTTTGAATTCATGAATATCCTAGTGATGTAGTTAGAAGAATCCTGAAATTTGGAGTCAGAAGGTCTTAATTTCAGCCTATCATTTACTAGTAAAGGCAAGTTAGGAAACTACTCTTATTCCATGGTTTTCTTTATCTTTGAAATATGAATCCTGTATTATAGATTGTTAGAGGAATTAATAAAATATAAATATGTCTTAACAGGTGTTTTTATCATAATCATCAACCATTAAGACTCTTAGGGACGGTAATCAACATATTTTTAAGACATAGATTTTAACTGGGGGAGAGAGGGAGCTGCTATGGAGGAGGTTTTGTGGGTTAAGAGACTTTAACAATATTGTTAATATTTTACTGAATATGGGTACTCATCACTTTGTATATTTGTTTTAAATATTTCTTATTTGGTAAAAATAATCGTTTCTTATGAAATACCTATAACTTTCCCATGAAATATATTACCCAATAAAGTTTCTCACATTTTTCTATCAAACGTCACTGCTTACTAGGATACTCTGAAATGTATACTTCATAATTCTGTGCTTGCTTGAGATCTGCTAGTCAGAACATTATTTCCTTCTTGCCATTCTAGTTATGCTATGTTGCACAAAGTATCAATATCATGTTTCTACTGTGTTTGTTAAGTAGATGGCAGAGATCACAGACTGTCTGTTTTGGGATTGAATCTGGCTCTGAGAAGTACTGTTTGTTCCACACAGTATTTGTCTTTATGGTGACTTAAAGTCTCAGGAAAAAAATCAAGAAGTTTTATAACCCTTGATTTGCATTTCTGCATGACAACACTGAGTTGGTGCTGAGTACCAGCTGCTTTCTTTAGCTGGGCCATGTGCTCCGCAGTTTTGCACACTCACTATGCTCCCTGATACTGATGTCAAATGTCATTTGCCTTTCATCATTATAAATGTTCGTGTTAATTGCTTGGCAGTTTCCTTTATAACTGTTAGATCATATTCAGTAGATGTCACAGTCTTCTATTGATATTTTGCTATGATATTTTAATTTGATGTCACATTTTTAATATTGATAACTTTATAAAGCACACTTATGTACATTTTTTCTACAAACATATGACATAAAATATTCTTTTTGTTTGTCAACTCCTCCTTCTCTCATATCCAATCAGTCCTTTCATGTTACCAATTAAATGTTTCTCAAATCTAGTTCTTCCTCTCCAACCTTACTGCTACTGCTCCTCCCCAGGCCCTCATCGTCTCTCATCTGGAGTTCTTTAATTGCTCCCTAACTGAGCTCCTTGCCTTCTGTCACATTCTTTGCAGTTCATCCTCAAGTATATTGCTAGAATGATGTGTCAGAATGCAGATCTCATCTTGTCACCCCACTGTTTCACATTCTTCCAAGTCTCTCTGTCTTATATGGCAGGGGTCAACAGTCTTTTCCTTAAAGATCTACATAGTAAATATTTTAGACTTTGCTGGCCATAAGAGTCCTGCCGCAAATAGTTGACTCTGCTGTTGTTGAGCACAAAAGCAACCATGGACAATATATAAACCAATGGGCATGGCTATGTTCCCATAAAACTTATTTACAAAACCAGGTTTAGGTCATAGTTTGTTAATCCCTCTTCTATGATATAAAAGGCTAGCCCTGTCTTCTTTCCTGTCTCATCTACCACTCTCCTATCCTGTTTCTTACAGTTTATTCAGAAGTACCATTCAAATTCTTAAACTTTTCTGAGCACAACATCTTCTTTCCATATCCAATTATGTAATTCTTTTCATTCAGGCTGTTTTTTCACAAATAGCAAAACATTCAAATATATCTTGTAAAATGTTAATTCTCAAATGATGGTACCGTATATAAACATGAGATTATTTAGTCACTTACTGACATCTTAAGAAATGTAAAGTCTTAAGTATTAAAAACAGTTTTTAACAAGTCTTTCATAAAGATCATAACCTTGATACAATCCATCTTATTGTTTGGATACCATCAACATATCCAAAAATCTCAGAATAAGGTCACTGGTAGGAAAGTAGTTTCAACATTATCAACTGTATTGAATCAAAGTTCATTGAGAGACTAATTTTAGGACAGTTAGTAGGAATTGAAAGCAGTAACTCACGTTGTGTCCTATCTTTATCACAATTGCTCCTTTCAAATACCGTAAGGAAAGCAGAAAATATTTGGTTTTAGGATATAATTTGCCTGAGATATTGGACTTTAAGTTGCTATTTAACTTCTAATAGGTCATTTTGCATGTTTCCATATGCAAAGAAACAACACAGCTTGAGAGTATGTTGTTAAATGTGTGGGTTTTGCCTCCTTATTAAATTATATGTATTTAGGCTGTTGCTGACTGGTACATGTTGGATAACAAATAAAAGCTATTCCAGTAAAAAAAGAAAAAAAAAAGAAAAAGGAAGAACTTCATTCTTGAATCATAATAATGAAAAGTGTGATTTGATTACTAGGGTGAGAGAGTAGATTGGTAGAGCTGCTGTGATGGAATTTTGTTAAGATGTGGGTGGATATTAATACTGATTATGACAAAGTTCTCTAAATTTTCTGATACTCAACGTAATAATGCATTAATTTAAAGCTCTGTTAAAACTACCTTGTAAGTGTCTTTTATGGTTGATTTTTAGCCACCAGCTGAACAGGCCAAAGCAAGACTACAACTGGTTCTTGAAGCTGCTGGTAAGTGTTAATAATTAACTTTATTTAAATGAAAATATATGAAATAAATCCTAGCATGCTTACAGATGGGTCAAAGAGCAAAACACCTATTTTCATATAGCCTCACAAATTTGTGAGATCTTTGTATGGCCATATTTTACCTCAAATATTTATTGCTATAGTGTGATGTTAAAAGGTCATTCTTTACCTTCTTATTTATAAAACTGGCTTCGATTTTAGTTTTAATTTTGATGAAGTCCAGTTTATTGATTTTTGTCTTTTACGGACTGTGCTTTTAGTGGCATGTTTAAGAAGAATTTTATACTTCTACATTTTATATTTGAGGCTGTGATCATTTTGATTTAATATTTATATAAGGTGTGATTTTTAGATCAAGGTTTTGCTCTAAAGGAAATGAGATAAATGTTTAATAATTCTTCCAGTTACATTAGACTAACTCATTGGACTGTTCGTCTGGATACCATCTAATCTTAAAAATCTGTATGTTTTAATATCTCAATTGTACAATAATTCTTTCTTTGATTTTAGATTATAATACCCAGGTTCATGTACACATTAAATACTTTACTTTTTAAAAATATAAGAGATCCATGTTACCTTTTCCAAGTACTGATATTTTACTCTGAATCTTAATGTGGTTTTTAAAAATATATATTACAGTCAAATAATAAGTTATCAAGATCAAGCATGAGGTAGGGTTAGAATAATATTACCAAAGGAGTACATGTTTCTTAAAATTATTTACTTTTTAAGGATCTGTAAAGAGTTCATAATTTCCAACTGGAAAATGAGAATTCTATTTTGACATCAAAAGTAATTTCAGACTACCAAATGATAGTAGTTATATTTTAATATTCATTGCAAAAATACATGTATGCATATTAATTCAAGGATTTCTTGTATTAGCTCCTTTTATTCCTACCCAATGTGTCTACAGTCTAAAGATTGGGAACACCAGTATAAATGATATACTAGCTTCATAAATCACTAATTGAAGTAACTTACCATATAAAAATTAATATGTTGACTGTGAATCTCTGTACCACTTCATATTACTTTAAAAGTCACTTATCTTTATGTATTGATCTTACTCATTTTATCTTTAATTACATAGAAAACATGATGTACTAAAATTTTGCTTACTATTAGGTTTTTCAAATTTTGAGTCTCCAATAAATATACTATAGGATAAAGCTAGTTAATACGATTCTCTGTTATTTATATAATATATATTCATTCTTTAATGGCATTTTGCTTAGAAGAAATATTTCCAGGTTCATTACTTGAGTACTGACAAACTCTTGCTTTAAAGGAAAATATTTATGGCGCTTAGTCCAGAAAATATTTGTTTCTGTTAATGCAACTATAAAGAATTGTATTTCATAGTTTTATACAGTTTTCTTTACCTTAAAAAAATTTTTTTAACATCTTTATGGAGTATAATTGCTTTACAATGGTGTGTTAGTTTATGCTTTATAACAAAGTGAATCAGCTGTACATATACATATATCCCCATATCTCCGCCCTCTTGCGTCTCCCTCCCACCCTCCCTATCCCACCCCTCTAGGTGGTCACAAAAAGCGTATTATAAAACAGATCTGACAGTGCGGACCTCAGTGTATAACTTGCTTATATTGGTCCCAGCTGTCACTCCTCATTTTTTAATTTAACATTCTAAATTCTATTAAGGATAAATAGGGAGGTTCTGTGAATTTGACAAACATTCAAAATATTATGACAATTTTCAAATTAAAAAACTTAACATTGCCCCCCATAAGCAAAGGACAGACCTTAGCTAGATATAGGATTATTTATTTAATCATTTTCTTCTTATTGAACATTTACATTGTCTCTAGCTTTTCCCTCTTACCCATAATACTGTTATGCACCTCCTGTTACAAATAGTGTTTTCCATAGTTTAGCTTATTTTCTTGGAATTGATTACTATAGAAATGAGTTTATGAGATTAGAGGGTGTTAATATGTAGAGTGGCTTTTTATACATTCTTGCTAAATTGTTTTACAAAAGGATTGTGTTGTAACCATTGTCACTGGTTAAGAAACCATTTTAACCAGATTTTGCTTTTTGATGCCATTTCTATGACTATATTGCTTTATAACATGAAATAACATATTATACCCCTTTGAAAAACATATATTACTGTAATTAATGAGAACCTGTGGCCTTGGAGAGGAGAAGCAGATAGATGGATATAGGGGAACGCTAAGCAAATATAGAACTTATTGTCAATGTTCTGGATCTCTGTTTCAGTGATGAATCAAGGTATTCATTGTATTATTAAAAATAAACAAACAAGCAAAATAAAGTAGGGGGGAATAAGAACTTGAGCTCAGTCTGGTAAGGCTCATGCATAAAGTCTAGCCTGGTCCTAAGATTGAGGTGGCTGGATAGGAAGGCCTGGTAGTTCCCATTCTGTCTCGTTGGAGTTTACTTGAGTTCCCAGGGAAAACACCCTCAACTTTGGGGCCTTAAAATTGGGTACAGGGAAGAACTTAAGGCTGTATGCTAGATTCTTGAGCCAGGATTTATTTCAGCCTTATAGTTACCATAATCTGGTAGATAGGGTTCATATGTAGAAATCTTGCTGACTAGACTTAGTCTTTTACTCTAATTGTGGGTCCCAGAAGAAAGTTTTATATATTACCATTGCATTGTTATTGATTTATTAGTGAATGTTAATCATGGCCTTGGTTTGGAATTAAAATATATTTAATAACATTTGGCAATAATTACTAGCGGTATGATTTTGAAAGACATATGTATGAGTAAAATACATTAAGCAAAATGTAACCATGTACCTTGAATTTGAAGTCAGAGATTTTATTGTATTTGTTATGATCATATTTTGTATATACTAAACTGTTAACATTTTTATATTTTGCTATGCTAAATCTTCAGATTTAGATAGAATCTTTTTTCATGTTCATTGCCAAAATGCAATTGAAATGAAGTTTCATGTCTCTTGTTTAACTTTTAATTTGAAGGTGATGTGAAGTTAAGGTTATGTCTAAGATGTTTTGTTTTTTCCAAATGCTGGAGGACTCAAGCTTGTAAAACTATATAAATTTGTAAGACTGAATCTTTAAGTTATCAATATAACTTCAGATAATGATTTACTTTATGATATTGAGTAAATCCAATTAAAAATCCTCTTGGCCATGACTTCTTTCTTTTCATTTAAAAAATACTTTTACCATTCTCACATTCATTAAGATTCAAAACCTTGAAATGTTTATCTTTGACTTCTTTATAGGCAGTCATTCACCTAGAATTGAGTGACTTATTTTGAAATATTTTTTATAGTTATCCCTCTATTATCTTTCCCACTGCCAACTCCTTAGTCTGGACACCAAACAGTCCACCCAAAGGTTAATCCATTACCTCCTAGTTGGTCTTTTGCTTCAATTCTGTCTCTTCTCCAGAGAGAGGGTGGTGAATAGTGGAAGGGTTCTAAACCTGCTTCCACTGCTCACTCATTCTGTGACCTTCAGTAGTGTGATGTTTATTGTTTAGCCAAAACGTTTTTGTTTTTTTAAATGGAATATGGCAGATGTGTATATTTTCTAGTTTACTGTAGTTCTTTACTTTTTAGAAGTAATTTATTGAGGTGAAATTCACATAAGACAAAATAAAACATAACTGTTTAAAGTGACAATTCAGTGGCATTAAATACATCCACAAAGCTATATAACCACCACCTCTATCTAGTTTAAAAACATTTCCAAAGTAAAACCTATTACCTATTAGGCAATTTCTCTCCCCTCACCTTACCCTCAGCTCCTGGCAACCGCAACCATCAACCTGCCCTCTATCTCTATGGATTTATCTATTCTGCATATTTCATGTAAATGGAATCATACAGTGTGTGACCTTGTGTGTCTAACCTCTTGCATTTAGCATGTTTTGGAGGTATAGCCATGTTGTAGCCTGTGTCAGTATTTTATTCCTTTTTATGGCTGAATAATATTCCACATAATACATTCCACATAATACATTTGTATTATGTATATAATATATACATAATATATTAATATATACATAATAATACATGATATATATACATAATAATACATAATATACACATTATGTATATATGTATATATATATTGTATATATACATTCAGCCATAAAATGTATTCTGTGGAATATAATAATATTCCACAGAATACATTTTATGGCTGAATGTATGTATATGTGTGTGTGTGTGTGTTTACACACACGCCATTTGTTTATCCATTCATCTATTGATGGAAATTTGGGGTTTTTTCCACCTTTTGGCTATTGTGAACAGTGTAGCTTTGAACATGCATATATATATGTACTTGTTTGAGTAACCATTTGTAACTTTGAGGGGTATACACCTAGGAGTATAATTATGGAGTCATTTGGTAAATTCTTGGTTTAACTTTTTGTAAAACCACCAGATTTTTCCACAGCAGCTGAACCATATTACATTCCCACCAGCAGTATAAAAAACCATATTACATTCCCCCCTATTGTCTCAACTAGACCATGTTGCATATTTAAGTTACCTGTTTGACAGTATCAATATTTAGGTTTTAAGGATTTCCCTACGCCATTATTTCCTAGTCTGTAAGGGAAAAGATGATGATTACCTTATAGGATTGTTGTGAAGATATATATTATAAGTGAAGTATCTAGCCCAGAGTCTGGCAGATGGTAGCCACCAGAAAATTTTTATTTCCATATTGCTTCTGGTGAGTACCATTGCTAGATGATTCTTTCTCACCCACCACTTGGTCATGCTGCTCCTTTGCTCAAAATTATTCACTGGTTCTAGATTGCTTACAAGATCAATTTTATACTTCTGTGCTTAAGGTTCCAAGGTTCTGTATGGTGGATTCACAGACTTTTCTAACTTTTTTTCTTAGAATTCATTTTTATACTTCTTCTCATTATTCTTTGAGTTACTCATGTTCTTTTCTACCTGGGAATTTTTGCTTGTGATTATTTTCTCCTCTAGAAATATCTTTCTCCTTCCTCTTTCTCTCTCTAAACACTTCAATATGCATCTCAGATAACATTTCCACATGATTTCTCTGACCATTACATCATGTAATCTTTCTGTTCTCCTTTGAATTCTTTTTCTTGTATTCTATGCACACCATTCATGTTGGTATTTACTCACATACTGCTGATATTAATATTTATTTCATGAGTGTTGGACCTATTTTCCCAATGAAATAATAAATGTCTGAAGGTCAGGAACCATATCTAAAACTTCTGGATCTTTCCCAGGAGTTTTAATAGCGCCTGTAGTGAGTGTCACTATGCCAAATAGAATTCTAGCTATTAATCTTTGGTGAGTAAGTCACTGTGAAATAATTGTTCTGGGTAACTGAAAATTAAGGCTTTGGATGCTGGTATGCTCATTTAAACCACTCTTTGGTGGATTCTAAAAAAATATATTGAAAAGTTCCCTGGCTTCAAAAGTAGAAGATACATGGCAGTAATCTAACTTTTTAATCTTAAACTTGAAGGTAGTACATGACAGAAGAGATAACAAAATGTGATTATCACACAGGAGGAAGAAGGAAGATAATGAGTTTACTTAAAGACTCGTCTCCATCATTTTTGATGTCACTGTTTGACTTGTTAGCATCATTCCACACATTAGTTGATTTTCCACAAAAACACAGTGTCATCTTATGCTCCATATGCTCATAGGTCTGAAGAAGAACTTAGAGGAGAGATTTTTCCAAAACATAAATATTTTTCATCACCGTGAAAAAATGACACTTCTCAGAACATAGTTTCAAGACATAATTTTCTCTAAAAATATTTTTAGAGAAATCTAAAAATATTCCTTAATATTTTTTCTCCTTAATATTTTACTTTTAATAGAATTATTGACACCTGCAACCTTTAAAATTATATCTCTAATGTTATAAGAGAAATAGAAGTTTATTTAATGCATGTATGGTAAATCCCCTTTATCATAAAATTTCTGTGTAATATTTCATTTTCTAAATAATATCTACAGCACTTTTTATTGTGCTTTACAGTTTTCAAAGCATTTTCATAAATCTTTTATCATTTGACTCACATCACTGCATGGAGAGCTAATTAACTCCATTTTACAAATATCCTCAAAGCTTAAATGACTTGTAAAAGATCACATACCTAGTAAGTGGGAAAACCAGGACTCAAATCCAATGATTTCTGACTCCTGAGCTATTTCTATCCATAGGTTAAATCCCTGAGTTACGTTCAGCAGAAAGAAGGGTGATAGAAAACATTACCAAATACATATCTTGTTTTGTTAGGCATAATGCTACAATTACCTTATAATAAAATAATTTCTATCCTCAAGCAAGCCTTTGATTCTGAAATGAGTTGTTTTTAATTGATAATACAAAAGGATTAAAGTTTTATTCAGAATACAAATTCTTTTCCTTAACTATTAGGGTGATCATAGTAGCTATATTTCTGAGAACTTTGAAAAATCTAGGGTAATGTTCTGTGATTACCAGTGTTTTCTTCTTCACCCCAACTATGGACATGCCTTTCAGTGACCCTTGCTGGGATAGAAGCTAATTAAGTATTGTAAAACACAGAAGAGTTACACGCGTAAGAACACTATATCAAGGAAAGAAGCTGTTTTTGGAAATAAGCCATAAGTGCCTCACTCCATCCCAGTTATTCTGCAGCATGTTAAACTTGGATTTTCTTCTCTTAGTTACCCATTAAGTACCTGGAAGCCAAGTCCTAAACCTTTCTCTTCATAGCCATCTAATCTTGTAAGTCCCAGTACTTCTCTGAAGTCCAGTCTGGCTTTAAATATTTGTAGTTCTGAGAATTACAAATGAAATTGCCATGTTAATGTTGTACTGTTTCTGGGGAGCATAGAAAGCCATTCTGCAACCCTGATTTAAAGTCGACAGAGGTTTTGCTCCATAGGCTTCTGACCACTGCTCTCTGGCTCCAAGAAATAGGTTGATTTATTGTGAGAGAGGCTTTCATGTAGGGCAAACCTAAAAAAAAAGAGCAAGTGATTAAAAAGTTAACTTCTATTTCATATAAATAAATAGTTTTCAGACTTCTTTTTTCCCCATGTAGGCTTCTGCTTGGTTGTGTGTTGGTTAGTCTAGATTCATATCCGGCTTCGTTCACTAACTAACTTTGTGAGCTTGAGCAGATCACTTCCCCTTTGCTCTTCTTTAGTTTCCTCATCTATAAAATTGAGATACTAATAGTACATACTAATGGGGTTGTTATGGACTTTAAGTGCATTAACATTTGTAAAACACTTAGAATAGTACCTGGTACATAGTAAGCATTCAATAAATGTTTGCAATTAGTATGAAAAGCAATAGAGTATGGTGGTCAAGTTCTGAAGTCAGACGGCCTGGGTGCTATTCCCAGATCCATTATTTACTGACAAAACCATGGGAAAATTGTTAAACCTTGTTCAACCTCAGTTTTTTCATGTATGAAATGGGAATGAGAATATATACCTTTAGAGTTTTAATGAAAACTAAATAAATTAACATAATAAAGTTTTTAGAACAGCACCTAACATATAACTGAGCGTTCTATAAACATTAGCCAGGAGGAGTGGAAGTAGTTTTTTATGGCATCACCAGAGTGGCTTTGTGAGGTAATTAAAGAAGAGATATTGGGTCAAACATCCTCCTCATACCACCATACATATACAGTTAAAAGAAGTTATCAAGAATTAAGAATTCTTGTGCTTTTTAAAAGAAACAAATGTATATAATCAAATAGTTTCATTGACTTGGGCATTGGTTAAAACCTTTTTTTCATCAAATGTGGTTTCTGCAAAACCACATTTCTTCAGAAATTCTACATAAAATTTAATACCTTTAATGCAAAATCAAATTGATAATGTTAATTTAACTCCCAGTTTCCAATAATGAGCATGATTTTGCACTTCGTGTTAATCCAAAAAGATATACTAGTGCTTCCTAAAGAGAACTATTAAGTAAATTACTTTTAGAAAATATAAGTTATTTGTTTTAGCATCAGTTACACATTTATATTTGAATGACTATTATTTATCCCCAATAATATTTAGTAAGAAGAAAGCTATCAGTTAGAGTCTAACAATATCACAGCAACTTGCCATGTTTGAGCAGATGTTAAGCAGACAGTAGTTGAATGTTAATTTTGAGAGGGTGGTATGTTTAAGCCTAGCTGAAGTATGTTGCATGTGGGCTTTCTAGACTTGAGTACAATGCTGGCTCTCTGGGGAGAATTTTAAAGCTAAACCTCTTTCTTTTGGGTCCTCTATATGGACTCTCTCAAGTCAGTATAAAGCAGATCATCCCTAGGCTAAAGCCCTTCAGCTTTTGTTATTGGGCTCTGTAGACCAGTAATTAGGCCTCCTGGCAGGCCTTGCAGGACAGTTAATGGTCATATGGAGTTTCTGTGAGGCAGACTGGCTTTGTATAAATCCTGGGTAGGAATATGTTTATGGGTCACTTCCTACCAGGACCATGCTTTGTCCTTATGCCCTGCGGACTGACAGGGAGCAGGTTCCCTTGACCATGGACTGTTCAGTTTGCAACTCAAAATCTACTCCGCTAATCCCCAGTGTAAACAGAGGATTTAGAAGGGCTTCTGTCACTTACAGTTGCCAATTCACTTGGGTGTCTGTGAATTTATTTTTCCCCAGAATTCATTATTGAAAGACTGACAAATGTATAAGATTTGGATGTTTGGTTTATCAAGTATGCAGTTTCTTTTTCAGTGGTTTTATAATCATTGTAAATAATTTATCTAACAGAATTATGTAATGAAGTTTTTTTAAATTAAGTACCCTTTAATATTTAAGCCATTAAAGAATTTGGAATAACAGCCACCCTTTTCCTATAAGGGAAATTATAGGTCTGTTTTTATGATAAGAGTAAATAACATTATGTACAGAAATTTACCAAAAAGTGATTAATACAGATTTCAGATAAGTCAAAGAAACAATTAATTCAAAACTCTTCTATACTATACATTTTATGTTAAATAAAAATTCCATTTTATTTCCATTTAAGTTCCATGTGTAACAGAGCTTTTGAAAGGAGGAATATCAGATCAGTATATAAAATGCTCAATAAGTATGCATTTCATGAAGTATTTAAAATAATAAGAGTACTATTTATTGAGCATCTACTATGTGGCAAGCATGTTTATACATTTTCACATATTATAAATATTTTTAATGTATGATCCATGTTTCCTAGCCAAGCAAAATGTTTGGATTTTAAGAAAGTCATAATTGAGATTTCTTTTGTTTTTCCACTTTACTTATTTCTTTTTTTTTTTTTTTCTGTTTGCTTGGATTATGTGAAGATTTGATTCTAAATTGTGTAAGTTCTGAGTGTGATCTGAAAAGAACTGTCACCTGTCTTCCTGTGAGCCAATTTTTCTTTTAGGGGGAAATCAAATGATGAATACTTTCCCAGGTCTCATCTAGTAAATCAGTGCTCAGTATTTTGCATTTTGTGATGTAAAAATGGTTCATGACAGATGTGGCTGAAAAGACCACATACGTAGACTGTATGATTTTAGTCTGGTGGAACTAATAGGATCACTCATTACATTTTAGACCCTGGGGTTTCTTTTTTCTTTCATTAAAAAAACAACAACAACAAAAAAAAAACCCTGTTTAAATAGAGTGGTCCTTTTTGTGTGTGAGTACAGCATATTCCCTTAAATTTACAAAGAGTTGATGGTAACAAATCAACAAATAACTCTCTCTTCCAAAAAATTCTTTTAATAATCTTTATTTAATGTTAACTGTTATTTTTAATTGTCCTATCATCCCATAAAAATTAAGATTTTGTTCTATTTTTATAAAGGATTTCTTTGAATTTTATATAGCAAAACTAAAAAATGCATTCCTTAGAGAATCCAAGACCTGTGAATTAAACAGTCATATATTAGAAATAAATTTTGCAAATATTGAAATAATTAATGACAACAAAAAGACATTATACGGTAGGAATTCTTGGTGTTGACTTACAACTGGGAGAATCATAGCATAGTCTGCTTTTCTTTTTATTGTACACAGTATATTTACTGAAGTAGAAACATATTTGTGATCTATTTTGGAATTCAAAAAATGGTGGCTCCTGAACAATGTAAAGGATCTGATCTTATTTTAAGTTTGACCAAAAGTTCATGTTTACATTGAAAAATACCCTGTGTGATTTATATCAAAATGCTAATAGCAGTTATTGTTTCTGCGTGGTGAGATTTCAGTTTTTTTAAAAAAAATTTTGGCTTGTCTTCATTTTCCAATTGTTTTGAAGTTATGAAGAGAACCTAAAGAGATATAGAAAAGGTTTAATTTAAACACGATAAAATTCCCCACCAATTAGTATGAAATTTGATAAGTTGTGACAAATGTGTACAGTTGTGTAACTACCACCAAAAATTTTGATAAAGGACATTTATATTTCTCCGAAAAGTTCCTTTTACTCCTTTGAAGTCAGTTCTCTCCTCTTGGACCTTAGCAACCACTAATCTGCTTTATGTCACTATGGTTTTGTTGTTTTCGAAATGCCATATAAATGGAATCATACGGTGTGTGACTTTTATGTCAGTAGTCTTTCACTCGGCATAATGCTTTTTAGATTTGTACACATTGTTGTGAGCATCAGTTCTTTTTACTGCTGAGTAGTATTCCACTGTATGTCTATACCAGTTTGTTTATTCGTTCAACACTTGGTGGACAGGTGGGTTGTTTCCAGTTTATGGTTTTTGTGAGTAAAACTCATATGAACATTTGAGTACAAGTTTGTGTGAACACATAGTTTCATTTCTCTTGAGTAAATACTTAGGAATAGGATTCCTTGGTTATATAGTAAGTATAGGCTTAACTTTAATTCCAAACGGTTTTCCAAAGTGCTGTACCATTCTGTTTCCACAGCAAATTATGGAAGTCTCATTTGTTCCCCATCCTTGACATCGCTTTGATTTTGTTGGATTTTTTCTAATTGCAGCCATTCTGTTAAATGTGTTGTGTTTCATTCGACTTTAATGTGCATTCCTGTGATGACTAATGAGGTTGGGCATCTTTCACGAAATCGTTTGTCACCTGTATACTTTTGTGAAGTATCTGCTCATATCTGTTGCCCATTTTTAAAAGGAATTGTTTGTATTATTGACTTGTAGAGTTATTTATATATTCTGAATACAAGTCAGATGTATAGTTTATAAATATTTTCTCCTTGTCTATGCCTTGGCTATTTTCTAAACAATATTTTTGGGTTTTTTTTAAATAAAGATTTACATACAGTAAAATATACCTTTTTTAGGGACAGTTCTTTGATTTTTGACAAATGCAAACAGTTGTATAACAGCACCCAGAATCGAGATGTTGAACAATTCTATCATCTCTTAAAATATCCCCATTCCCCTTTGTTGTGAACCCCTCCCCCCAGCTAGCTCCTGGAAACTGATCTGTTTTGTGTCCCTACAGTCTTGACTTTTCTAATATGTCATATAAATATAATAGTATAATAAGTAGCTTTTTGAGTTTGGTTTTTTTGACCTAGCATAATGCTTTTAAGATTTATCCATGCTGTGGCATGTATCAGTAGTTTATTCCTTTTTTATTACTGTGTAGTATTCCATTGTATGGGTTAATTAATTGAAGGATGTTTAGATTCTTTCCAGTTTTGGACAATTATGAATTAAACCATTACAACATTTTCAAATAGGATTTTGTGTGAACATAAGTTTTTGTTTCATTTGGGTAAATACTCAGGGCTGGTATTGCTGGATAATTTGATAATTTTATATTTAACTTTATGAGAGACTACAAATTGTTTTCCAAGTGGCTGGACCTTTTTTTTGGGGGGGGGGGGTACGCGGGCCTCTCACTGTTGTGGCCTCTCCCGTTGCGGAGCACAGGCTCCAGACGCGCAGGCTCAGCGGCCATGGCTCACAGGCCCAGCCGCTCCATGCGCATGTGGGATCCTCCCCGACCGGGGCACGAACCTGCGTCCACTGCATCGGCAGGCGGACTCTCAACCACTGCACCACCAGGGAAGCCCCTGGCTGAACCATTTTGCACTTAGGAAGCAATGTGTGAGAAATCCAGTTGTTCCACATCCTTGTCAGTATTTGGTATTATTAGTTTTGGTGTTTAGAGATGTCTCTTTGTGGTTTTAATCTGAATATCTCTCATGATGAATGTTGTTGAGTGTCTCTTCATGTGCTTATTTGCCATCGTAGGTCCTCTTTTCCCTTTTTAAAAAATTGAGTTACTTGTTTTTCAGTTGCTGAGTTTTGAGAATTAAATAAATTCCTGATAAAATTTCTTTACCAGATATGTCATTTGCATTTTTCACATTCTCTTACTAGTCTTTTGAAGGGTAGAAGTTCTTAATGTGTTGAAGTCCAATTTATCAGTTTTTTCTTTTATGTGTATTGTGCTTTTAGTGTCATATCTAAGAAATTTTTGCCTAACCAAAGAACACAAAGATTTGCTTTTATGTTTTCTTCTAGAATTTTCATAGTTTAGATTTTACATTTAGATCTATAATACATTTTAAATTAATTTTTGTATTAATAGAAGTATGGGTTGAGGTTCTTTTCTTTGCATATGGATATCTAATGGTCCCAGTAACATTTGTTGAAAAGATAGTTTCCCTCCACTGAATTGTCTTTGTACCTTTGTAAAGTATGAATTGACCACATATGACTAGATCTGTTTTGGAGTCTCTATTCTATTCCATTGATCTATATGTCTATCCATCCTTTTGCCAATACCGCATTTCCATGATTACTGTAACTCTATGGTAAGTCTTGAAATGTGGACTTCACATCAGTTTGGAGAGAATTGACATCTTAACAGTATTGAATCTTCCACACATGAAAATAGTATAGTTCTCTACCTCCAGTTCTTTGATTTCTTTCATCAGAGTTTTGTAGTATTTGGCATATAGATCTTGTATGTGTTCTGTTAGAGTTATGCCTAAAGCATTTTATGTTTTGGGGTGCCATAGTGAACATAAGATTTTTTAAGTGTCAATTTCTAGTTGTTCATTGATAGTATATAAAATACAGTTCCATTTTGAGTATTAAATTTATATCCTATAATTTTATTGAACTAAGAGGGTTTTTTTAATATTCTTTAAATTTTCTACATGGACAATCATGTCATCTATGAATAGAGCAAGTTTTTTTTTCCTTTCATATCTGAGTGCCTTTTCTTTCGTATTCTTGATTTATTATTTTAGCTCGAACCTCCAAGCACAATTTTGAATAGAAGTGGTGAGAGTGACTATCCTTCATTTGCTCCTGATCTGAGGTAGAGAGTATTCAATCTTTTACCATTAAGCAAGATGTTAACTGTAGAATAGATGCCCTTTTTAGGTTGAGGAATTTTTCTTCTATTCCTAGTTTGCTTTGAGTTTTTATCGGGAATGAGTGTTTAATTTTGTCACATGCCTTTTCTGCATTTATTGAGATGATCATATGTGTTTCCTTTCTTAGTATTGATATGTTGAATTTCATTGGTTGATTTCAAATGTTAAACAGATCTTATTTAGATCCCTGGGAGAAACACCACTTGCATATGATGTACTTCTTTTTATATACCATACTGTTGCATTAGATTTTCTGAAATTTTATATTGTATATATTATAGCTTATATTCATAGCAATTATAAATACTTCATTAGAATTATTTACATGCACGATTCCTTCAGTTAAGTGATAAGCCCCTTACCTCTAGGTAAGGGCTGTCAACTTTGTATTTTCCAGTAACTAACGCAATACCCTGGTGTTAGAAGCCTTTGTTTATTAATAGTTGGTTGGATGAATGAATGATGTCACTGGTAGCATGAGTAAATGTGCATTTATATGCCATTGAAGTTAAATCTTAAACTGGGAGTTAAAAATAAGCTTGGATTCTTTTTCTTCCAGGAAGTGGTATGTTGTTACATAGTAATTTCTCTAATATTTTCCAGTAAGCAGTGCTCTTTGCTCATTGTTTGCCATTGTTCTGGGAACAATAATAGAGGGTATATCTCTAACACTTTATGGTTACCATTTCCATGTTCTTATAAGAAAACACTGAAGCAGCATCATTGTATGCACATTGTTAATACTGTTTCATGCCTTGTGAATATAGGGGAAATAGGTTGGTTATCACAGTACTCAAATGGATTGGGTATTTTTACTCTTTGGTTGTGAATGAGTGGGGATACATATTATCTGTACAGCTCATCTCAATTGCTCCTATTTGTATGTGATGCAATTCACAAAATATCCCAAACCAGTGAGGTTGACGTTTCATATGGGGCTATCATTTAACTTAGAATTTGTAGCTGAGTAGATTTACACAAGAAGAGAGATAGTGTGACAAAAGAAAATGGGAGGAGAGGAGAGAAAATCTGGGATATCCTGCTGTGTTTTTTCTCCCTATCCCTCATCCATAAATCAGAAAGGAAAACTCATCTCCAGATAGCTGAACCTGTGGCTTTTAACCACGTAAAATATACAAATTTTCCTCTATAGCAAATCCTGATATAGAAGGGATTAATCAGACTTTGATGGGAAATTTATACCATGCAAAATCTTCTAGGCTAGTGTTGGGGAGAAAGAAAATGTTCCTTTACCCTCTTAGGTTCTTCTGTCTGGTCTAAGAATTAAATTGACATGAGGCAGATTTTTAAATTTCGTTCGTACGAGAAGGTCAGAGACCCCACATACAGGAAAGGTTCAAAGACAGAAAGGTAAAAGGCATATGTGCCATCCTGAGTTAAGGAACGGGTTAGGGGCCTGAAGCATCCAAGCATAGGAGGGTCATTCACAGGACAATAAGAAGACGAGCAGACATTTGGTAATGAAATGTTTGCCCTGCCATATAGATGGCACCACTTAGATAAAATTTATCTCCTGTAGCAACTCTTTTCTGGGAAAAATCCGCAATTTATATTCTTCTAGGTATTTAAGGGAGGGGCAGTAGTTCTCCTGAACTCCAGGGCCTTGATTGCCTTTAGCTCAAAGTAATCCTCATGTAAAAGGGGAGGCTAATTCTGAACCCTACACTAGCTTTCCCTACTTCTATGTAATACATCATCTAAAGAAAATTTAATCAAATATTATCTAAATGAAAAACCATACATGTCTAATATTTTCAGAAAATTTTTTGGTTAGTATGCCAATATTATATATACATATATTACATATGCTCATAAAAGATAATTTTCAGTTTTGAATTAAAATTAGGGAAATTGAATGTAATTAATACTTTTAAAATTAAATACTTTGTATGTAGTGGTTCCTAAGGCACTTCCTGGAAGGAATATGAATCCCTTATAATTCCTGATGTGACAGTAGTAGCTCCATTTAAGTGTACTTTTCATTGGTTCAGAGTCATTCCACGTGGGGTAGTTAATTTCTTCTGTTAGGACTCTCAAGAATACTTGAAATGGTCATAATTTCTCAATTTTGCATAGTGATCTTGAAAGATTGCTAAGGCAGTCTTATGATTTTTAGAATTGTTTTAAAAGATGACTTGTTTATTATTGTCATGCTAAAGATTTCTGAAAGTGTTAATCAAAGACCTTGAAAAGTAAATAGGGCTTAGCAAATCACTGTTGATTAGATGAAAGAATTTTTGTATATATGGATATAATTGTTGGATTTTTTTTTTTTTACCTTTTAAAATTGGGTAAGGGACTTCCCTGATGGCACAGTGGTTAAGAATGCCCCTGCCAATGCAGGGGACACGGGTTTGAGTCCGGGAAGATCCCACATGCTGGGGAGCAGCTAAGCCCATGTGCCACAACTACTGAGCCTGCACTCTAGAGCCCACGAGCCACAACTGTTGAGCCCGCATGCCAAAACTACTGAAGCCCATGCGCCTAGAACCCGTGCTCTGCAACAAGAGAAGCCACCGCAATGAGAAGCCCCTGCACCGCAACGAAGAGTAGCCCCCGCTTGCTGCAACTAGAGAAAGCCCGCGCACAGCAACAAAAACCCAACACAGCCAATAAATAAATACGTAAATAAAATAAAATAAAATTGGGTAAAACTATTGGATAATATTCATTTAGGAAGGCAAGCACATTTATAAATATATCTTGCTATAAATATTTATAAATATATTTTCTAAAATATGAATTAAAATTACTTATAGGAAGATATCTAAAAGCATAATGAGGTGTAAATATTTTTCATAATGTGGGTTTGAGCATTGCGTATTTTGCCTAAGCCTGTCTTCGTTTTCTCAAATTTTATTTTCTATTACCCCCTCACTTTGCAAGAGATTTTTATGGTAGTTAAATGTACTGTGTAATTTACTTTTAGAAAAGACAGTTATACATTTGAATTCATTTAACCTTCAGCAATTTTTTTATGTACTTTTTGTATGCCAGGTATTGTTTTAGCACTAGGGATCAGGTGATTCTTCCCCCAGGCACATAGTTTGTGCCCAATAAATTTTTGTTGGTCAAATGTATGAATAAATAATTGGCTTTAGTTCAATGTTTCTCATTGCACTGTAGCTACTAAAAAGCTAGTCTTTTAAAATATACATATTATTGATTCAGAACTGATTGAACCCTCTTTAGCTTATGGAAGGTATAATTATCTACATTATATTTTTAAAATATGATTTCACTTCTTTATAAGTTGAATATCATAAATTTCAAACATGTGAAATATCATGCCCTTTTAAATGATAGCACAGGCATTTGTGCTGCTTTGTAACTGACTTTTCTGATTTTATAATGTGATAACTATTCCCAGTATACAAAGCATTTTTGCATGTTGTTCCATGTTATTTTATTAACCTCTTCTGACCTGAGCTGCAAGTTGCATTTTTATCTTTAGATATATTGTTGTATATATAATCTATATCATTTTAGAGATTTTTAAAAAGTCAACTTGATGGCTATTTTACTAGAAAAGTTGATGGGTATTTTACTAGAAAAGTTGTAGAAAAGTTGTAGGAAAAGTTGTAGGAAAATATCACCTTAAAGACTTAAAATTTCAGACACCTGTAGAATATATAATGCTTGTATTTGGTAAAAGAATATAAAGGTTGCTTATTTTAGAATTACTGCCGTCAAACTTAGTAGCATTTATATTCTAAAATTGTTTTTTTTCCCTCCTCTTAATATAGTATCATTTCACTCTTAATTGGAGATTAAATTTTACTCTGTATATAGGAAACCTTTAATAACCAATTCCGATAAGAAATGCTTGAGGTGGATGTCATGAAAATGGTGAAGTGTTTTCAGGTTAAATATGTCTATGGAATTAGAAAATGTAACAAGCTGTTTGGATCACCCCTCGCCCCCAGCTTTATTTGCTGTAACTGACATATAACATTCTGTAAGTTTAAGGTGTACAACATTCTGATTTGATACACATATATTCTGAAATGTTTACCACAATTGGGGTAATTAATACCTTCAGCACCTCATATAGTTAGCCATTTTGTGTGTGTGTGTGTGTGCAGTGAGAACATTTAAGATCTATTTTTTAGCAAATTTCAAGTCCATAATACAGTATTGTTAACTATAGTTACTATGCTGTATATTTCCTAGAACTTACTCATCTTACTAACTAGAAATTTGTACCCTTTGATCAACATCTCCCATTTCTCACACTCCCCAGCCCCTGGAAACCACTATTCCACTCTCTGTGTCTATGACTTCAGCCTTTTTAGTTTCCATAAGTGGAAATCATACAGTATTTGCCTTTCTCTGTCTGACATACTTCACGCAGCATAATGGCCTCAAGATTCATCCATGTTGTCACAAATGGCAAGAATTACTTACTTCTTGTGGCTGAATAATATTCTATTGCATACATATATCACATCATCTTTATCCATTTATCCATAGATGGACACTTAGGTTGTTTCCGTATCTTGGCTATTATGAATAATGCTGTGGTGCACTTGGAAGAGCAGATATCTCTTTGAGATTCTGATTTCATGTCCTTTGGGCATATACCCAGAAGTGGGATTGTTGGATCATATGGTAGTTCTGTTTTTAATTTTTTGAGGAACCTCCGTACTGTTTTCCATAGTGGTTATAGCAGTTTACATTCCTACAAATAGTGTGCAAGATTTCCCTTTTCTCTATATCCTCACCAACATTTATTATATTTTGTCTTTTTTGACGATAGCCATTCTAACAAGTGTGAGGTGATAACTCATTGTGGTTTTGATTTACATTTGGCTGATGATTAGCGATCTTACACATCGTTTCATGTACCTTTTGTATGTCTTTGGACATTTGTATGTCTTTGGAAAAATGTCTGTTCACTTCCTCAGTTCATTTTTTAATTGGGAGCTATTCAGATCTATTAGTTGGTCAGTAATAGGTTATCTGAACTATTTTTTTACTTGAGTCAAGATGCTGGTTAATTTTACTTGAAAATTACATATTTTAGGCTTAATTAAAATTTCTCCTTTCACTATATAAAGAATGCAGTAAGAATGGTTGAAAAATAAAAAATTATGAGAATTACCCTTCTGTCATATTTTTACAGTGTAGAATAGATACTCTTAACTTTTATTTATTACATTGTACACTGTTAGCTGGTGAAGATGCTGCTGCCCTTCAATACAGACCTCTTTTTCTAATCAGTAATCTCAAGGTAGATTTGCTCCTGCGCCATTCAACAGAGAAATATCTGGAACCCCATAAGGAAAAGAAAACCTTACCATCTACAAAATGACCTACTATTATTTATTTGTGGTAAGGTTAATCTGCAGATAGGACATCAGAATTTATTTCTGCTTTATAAATAGTTCTTGTGAATTTTTTTTGGTGATGATCAAGGTATGTAAAACAGATTACACTATTTTTATCCACTGAACTTTAATATCAGTTTAGCTCCATAAAAATTCTTGTTGGCATTCTTATTGGGATTGTGTGAAATTTAAAAATGAATTTAAACAGAAATGACATCTTGATGATGTTGAGATATCCTATCCAGGTATGAGGAATGTCTTTCCACTGAATCAAGTCTACTTTTATGGCTTCCAAGAATGGTTTTCCACTTCTAGGTTTTACATGTTTTGTTATGTTTATACCGTTGATGCTATTGTAAATGGGATTTCTCTACCATTATGTCATCTGGTTATTATGTGTATATATATATATGAGGGTTTTAATTTTGGTTTATTTATTTAGAAATTCTACTGTACTAATTTATTGTTTGAGATTTTAACATTGATTCTCTGTGTGTTCCAAGTATATTAACATATTATTACAAATAGAATGTGTTTTACTTATCCTTTTCCAGTATTTTTGTCTGTAATTTTTTTCCTTTGAAAACTTTTTTTTATTTGAAATATAGTTTATTTACAGTATTAGTTTCAGGTGTACAACATAGTGATTCAATTTTTTTGTCACTAATTTAGTACAGTGTTAAATAGTAGTGAAGATAATGGTATACTTACCTTAGCCTTGATCTTAGTGGAAACGCCTCTGTTTTTACCCCATTAAGGAAAAATGCCAGCTTTATGACTAAGGGTGTGTGTGTGTGTGTGTGTGTGTGTGTGTGTGTGTGTGTGTGTGTGTGTGTGAGAGAGAGAGAGAGAGAGAGAGAGGGATTTTAATTCTCTATTAATTCCTATTTTTCTTGAGTGTTTTTCTTTTTTCATATTAGTATTGGGTGTTGAATTTTGCCAGGCTTTTTCAGTGTCTACGGTAATAACCATATGATTTTTTATTAGATTTTTAAAAATAATCTTTAATTTTTTAACATTTATTTTATTTTTTTAGAGAAGTTTTAAGGTTCACAGCAAAATTAAGGGGAAGGTCCAGAGATTTCTCATATAACCCCTTCCCCACACATACCGTCCTCCATTATCAACATCCCCTACCAGAGTGATACATCTGTTACAATTGATGAACCTACATTAATAATCATAATCACTGGAAGACCAGAGTTTATATTACATTACAGTTCACTCTTGGTGTTATATATTCTATGAGTTTGGACAAATGAATAATGACACATATCCACCATTACAGCATATTTTCACTGCCCTTGAAATCCTCTGTGCACCACCTATTCATCCCTTCCTCTCACCCCCAGCCACTGGCAATCAATGATCTTTTTATTGTCTCCATGGTTTTGCCTTTTCCAGACTGACCTGTAGTTGAAATCATATAGTATATAGGCTTTTCAGATTGGTTTATTTCATTTATTAGTATGCATTTAAGATTCCTCTGGTCTCTTCAGGGCTTGATAGCTCATTTCTTTTTAGCCCTGAATTTAACACTGAATAATATCCCACTGTCTGGTACCACAGCTTATTTATCCATTCACCTACTGAAATACATCTTGGTTGCTTCCTAGTTTGGGCAATTATGAATAAAGTTGCTATAGACACTGGTGAGCAGGTTTTTGTATGGGAATAAGTTTTCAGCTCCTTTGGGTAAATACTAAGGAGTGTAGTGGCTGGATTTTATGGTAAGAGTATGCTTATTTTTCTAAGAAACTGCCAGACTGTCTTCCAAAGTGGCCGTGCCGTTTTGCATTCCCACCAACAATAAATGAGATTTCCTGTTGCTCCATATCCTCATCATCAGCATTTAGTGTTGTCAGTGTTCTGGATTTTGGCCATCCTATAAAGTGTGTAGTGGTATCTCATTGCAATTTCCTAATGACATATGATGCTGAACATCTTTTCAAATGTTTGTTTGCCATCTGTGTATCTTCTTTGGTGAGTTGTCTCTTAAGGTCTTTGGCCCATATTTTAATTGGGTTGTTCATTTTCCTTTTGTTGAGTTTTAAGAGTTCTTTGTGTAGTTTGGGAAACAGTCCATTACCAGATGTGTCTTTGGCAAATATTTTCTCATAGTTTGTGGCTTGTATTCCCATTCTCTTGACATTGTCTTTCACAGACCACAAATTTTAATGAAGTCCAGCTTATCAATTATTTCTTTCATGAACCATGCCTTTGGTCATATTATCTAAAAACTCATTGCTGTAATGAGGGTCATCTAGGTTTTCTCCTATGTTATCTTCCAGGAGTTTCATCATTTTGTGTTTTACATTTATGTCTGTTATTCACTGGGGGTTAATTTTTGTGAAGGGTGTAAGGTCTTGTTGTAAGGGTGTATGTTGGCTGATTTTTTTTTTTTTTTTGCATGTGAATGTCCAGCTGTTCCAGCACCATTTATTGAAAATGTTATCTTTTCTCCATTTGGTCCTTTGTCAAAGATCAGTTGACTGTATTTATGTGGGTCTATTTCTGGACTTTCTGTTCTGTTTCATTTGTTTATTTGATCTATTTATTCTTTTGCCAGTACCACACTGTCTTGATTACTGTTGCTTTATAGTCAGTCTCAAAGTCCAGTAATGTCAGTCCTCCAACTTTATTCTTCTCCTACAATATTGTATTGGGTATTCTGGGTCTTTTGCCTCTTTGTATAAACTTCAGTCATTTTGTTGATATCCACAAAATAACTAGTTGAAATTTTTATTAGGATTGCATTGAATCTGTAGATCAAGTTGGGAAGAACTGACATCTTGACAATATTGAGTCTTCCTGTCATAAACTTGAAATATCTATTTATTTAGATCTTCTTTGATTTTGTTCATCATAATGTTTTCATTTTTCTTATATAAATCTTATACATATTTTGTTAGATTTATACATATTTCACTTTTCTGGGTGTTAATGTAAATGGTATTGTTTTTAATTTTAAATTCTGCCTGTTCATTGCTGGCATATAGTAAACTGATTGGCTTCTGTTTGTTAATCTTGTATCCTGCAACCTTGCTATATAATTACTTATTAATTCCAGGTGTATTTCTGTTGATTCTTTTAGAGTTCCTTCATAGATGAGCATGTTATCAGCAAACAAAGAGTTTTATTTCTTTTTCCTCGATATACATACTGTGTATTTCCTTTTGTGTCTTACTGCATTTGCTGGCACTTCTAGTATGATGTTAAAAGGAGGGGTGAGAGGGTACTTGGTTACCTTGTACCTGATTTTAGTGGGAAAGCTTCAAGTTCTCACGATTAAGTATGATGTTAGCTATAATTTCTTTGTAGATATTCTTTACCAAGTTGAGGAAGTTCCCCTCTTTTCTTAGTTTACTGAGAGTTTTTATCATGAATGGATATTAGATTTTTTCAATTTTTTTCTGCATCTGTTGATATGAGCATTAGATCTTTAATATATTATATTTAATGATTTCTTAATATTGAACCATCCTTACATAACCTGTAATGAATCCTATTTGTTAATGGTATATAATTTTTTAATGTAATGTTGCATTCCGTACCCTATTTCATTTAGTTTTTGCATTAATATTCATATGTGGCATTGGTCAGTAATTTTCTTTTTTCATCTGCTTCCTTTATCTGGTTTATATATCACTGTTATATTTGCTTCATAAAAACAGTTTTTATTTTTCATTTTCTATGCTCGGGACTAATTTTTATAATATCAGAACTATCTTTGATATAATAGTTTAGTGGATTTCCCCTGTGAAACAGCATGGACCTGGTGCCTTTTTGGTAGTTGATAATATTCTCTATTTCTTATATGACATGATCTGTTTGAGCTTAGTAATCTCTAAATAGTTTAATTTTGGCAAAGTGGATTTTCATAGTAAATTATCCATTTAATCTGTGTTTTCAAATTTATCAATATTTATATAGAGGTCTGCAAAATAGTCTCTTATGAGTTTGGTAGTTTTTTCTGTTTCAATGAGTATTTCCTCCTGTTCAATTCTTATTTTGTTTTTCTGTTAGGTATTTAAATAACTTTCAAAAGAATGAGAATTTTGATGATTTATTAATTCGATCTTTCATTTTTCCATTTTCCAACCTGCTTTTATCATTTCTCTCCTTATGCTTTCTTTCAGTTTGCTTCTTGTTTTTTCCCCAAGGTTTTTGATTTAGTAATTTAACTTATGCATTTTTATTTTTGTTAAGGTTTCCAGTTTTTCTCTGATTACTGCTGTAAATATATACCATAAATTCTGAGTATAGGGTTTTGTTATTAGTTTTTAGAAATTCTATGATTTGGCCTTCTATTTCCCCTTTGAACTAGGAGTTATTTAATTTCCAGGTTAAAGGGCCTTTTTACAGTTTGATTTTGTTATTAATTTCTAGTTTTATTATGTTTTGACCAGAGAGTGGCTTTTGTAATATTTCTGCTTTATGGAATTTACTTACGTTTATTTTTATGAATATTCCATGAACACTGGAGAAGAAAATGTATTTCCTATTTGCAAAGTATAAAGTTTGATATATGTATTTATAAAGATTTACCTTATTGGTTATGTTTCTTTTTAGTTGTTCTGTACCTTCCCTTTGTTACTATTTTTTTTGGTCTAGTTTACCCAGTCTAAAACTGAAAATGCTATATAGACTGTTTCTTTCTATACCTTGTTGCATATTCTGTCATTTCTACTTTACAAATGTAATATTATGGTATTTAATGCATAGATACTATTAATAATAGTATCTTCATCTTGAGTTGTTGCCTTTACCATTAAAAATTGTCCTTCTGTGTCACATTTCATGTTTTTTGGCTTGAAATCTACTTTGATATCAGGATTCCAAGTCCTGCTGTATTGTTCCCATTTGCCTTGTATACTTTTGCTCATCTCTTTTATTTTTAGACTTTCTGAATCATTTTGTTTTAGGTGTGCCTTTTGTATACAGCATATCGTTAGGTCTTGCTTTTGTAAGTTATTTGAAAATCTGTTTAAGAGGTGAGTTGAGCCTGTTCACACTTATTGATATGATAATATGTATGGTGTACACTCTATCATATCATTTGATAATTAGTCCATTGTATTTTCCCTTTAATTATTTTGTAAACTTTTGTGTTTTCTTTGTTAACTCTTATGAGTATTTTGCATTTTTCCTATTGACTTTTCTTTATTCTTAATATCTTATCAATCCTGTATCTGTTATCTTGCTTTTGTGTGTTATTTTTAGGGTGTTGTTTCTTTTTAACCTTATTTGCTAATTTTTGGCATACAGAATTTTTAGATTTGTATTTAATAAACTTTGTTAATCTTTTACTTAACCATATCCTTTTTGTGCACCTTACATTGTGTTTAAGCTTAGAAAAGAACCTGGAATTAGCCAAACTGTGAGGTCAAGGGCACAGTCCTCCAGACTGCCAAGTCTGTTCAAGAATTCTGATCCCAACGGAAGGTCCAGGGCTTTCCCAAAATCACCCTCTAATTTGATGATGTTTCACCAGAAAGAGTCAGAGAAGTCACTGAAAGCTGTTGTTCTCATGGTCACATTGATTAACAGGAAATGATACAAATTAGAACCAGCCAATGGAAGAGACACATAGGGCTAAGTCTAGGAGGGTTCCAAAGGAAGTTCCTGTCTTCCTCAGGATATGTCATCCTCCTGGCATCAATGTGTGACAATAATCATGGGGTATTGCCAGCCCAGGAAGCTCACCTAAGCTTCAATGTCTAGAGATTTTATCCAGTCATTGTTACATATGCATGACTGATTAATTCATTGCTTATTTGATTGAACTCAACCTACCTGAAAGGAGGTAGGGCTGACATCATATGGCCCAGAGCCCAAACCCTCTAAATAGTTGGTCTTTTGGTGTGGCCAGCCCCCTTGCTAATACTATTGGCCGTGGCTGGCTTCACCCTTAGTTACCTTATGAGCATAAATATCAGAATTGGTCTGACAGGCCCACCATGAATAATCAAGATATTCTAATCACTCTGGCTTTCCAGAAGCTAAAGACAAAGACCAGACCTCTCTTTAGGTTAGACCAAATTCTTTCATCCATAAAAGCCTTCAGCTATTAAATATTCAGTATTTTCTTTTGGTTATTGTTTTTATGAATATTCTATCATTAACTCTTGAATTTTTCTGGAATTTAGTGTTGATGCTAAAGACAGGTTTATTTGTTTAGTTTGGTTGGTTGTTTGTTCTTCTGCAAAGAGCTAATCAGTTTCAGCACCATTTGTTAAATAATTCTTCTTTTCTTCACTGATTTTGATGCCTTATATTTTCTGGATACCTTACTTTTAAACCTCTATCAGGTTAATGAGAGTAAATTAGACAATAATGGTAGAAAATACTCAAGAAAGGCATATAATTCCTGACAAGGAAGACAAGGAAATTATAAATATCAGACAAAAGATCTCAAAAACTATTAGACTATGAGCCTGCTGACTGGCAGTATCTTTATACATGCTCCTTTAAGGACATTGTTTTTTTATATCTCAAACTTTACATAATGTTTCAGTATTCATTATGATGCTCTAAGTCATCAAGGAAAGGCTGAAGGGAGTTCAGCAGTACTCTGTTCAGAAGACGTGGCGATCAGGCAAAATACTGTATATATTTTTTTAACATAGAGAAAATTATGATTTATAAATATACAAAATGCAGGAATGGCTGTCCACTTCATCACTCTTATTCAGCATAATACTGGAAAGTTATAGCTAGGGCAATGAGAAAAAGAAAAAAAAACCCACCAAGGACTCTAACAAACAAAATACCCTTTAGAATTAATAAGCAATTTCATAAAGGTCACAAAAAACAAGAAAACCACACAAAAATCAATTGTTAAATACTGTATATGTTGACTAACAAAGAAAGATGTCTATGAAGTCATTAAGGTGAAAAAAGCACCATGCAAAAGCAAAAGTACAGGATGATGACGTGTATATATTTTTTGCAACTCGCGTGCGCGCATGTGTGTTTAAAATGCATGGAAAAAGCCCTGGAAAAATATCCACCAAACTGTAATGAGGAAGAGAGTAATGGTAGTGGTGGTGTGCATCTATTTTCTACTTTTCTATGGTCCTTTGTTGTTTTTTTTTAAGTTGGTATTTCTTTTATAATTGAAAACTTTAAAGATAGTGTACAAGTTTATAATGTGTTATAGAAAGATATCAATCAGAAGCAAGTAATTTACATGTTGGAAGTTTAATAGGTCAGTTCTAGAGAGTTAAATTATGGAACTTCATTCCCCAGCGGTGTAGGTACATGGGATATGTCTTTCTTACAGTATATTTAATATTAAAAAAATTTTTTGATCGTGTTTTATAACTGAGAAGCATTGATTGTATTTAAATAAAAGAGCTCATAAATTATATCATACATTTTATTTATAAAAGCTTTATTAATGTATTAGTTCTTTATGAAGTACCCTACTCATTAAAGGCTTCTACTTGTTAGGAATTTTGTTTTATATTAGTGAAAATAATTTTTATTTTCCCTAATCTGGAAACTTGAGACTCAACAGGTCAGGACTGAGAGCTGAAATGAAGGAATTAGATAAGGAATCAGGAATAGATAAGACATCCAGAAACTTTCATCATCAACCCATCAGTAGGGCATGATTAATAGTCCAAGTCAGGAATAGAAACAGTTATCGTTTAGAGTTTGAAGCAAACTCTAATTTTCCTGAAGCATAGTGGTAGAGACCAGCATCCCCGGACAAAAAAAGATGGGCCAGGATTAAGCTAACTTGATACTATAATACTGACTGTAATAGAGTATAGATTGCACCTCAAACCTCCGGGGGCTTGGGAGGGAGTGTGGTAGCCAAAGATAAGCAAGTGTACCATCAGGGTGGCTGCAGGAAATAAATGGCACACTCAAAGGCATATGCAAATAGTTCAATGTAGGGACTGTTAAAGGGTTGGGCAGGTTTAAGAAGAATCAGCAAGATTCCTGGCCTAGCAAGAGCTGTGAGTCTTTGCCATCTGTAGGCCTTAGGCCTAAGAAGGGAAAGGGAAGAAAGCAGCTATAGAACATTTGAGAGCTTGTTATAAGAGAGAGCCATCCCAACAGAAACTGTATCTTTAGAAGAGAAAGGCAGCCACTGTCAAACTCCCTAGGCCAGCAAGAAATAAACCTTAACCTCATTCCTCTTGCCTCTAATTGGCCTACCTTCAGTGCCTTCTATTGGCTAAACCCAAACAGTAGCTGAAAGGCAAGGCAACCTATTTGATGTAGTCCATAAAGTTCATAGCCAGGTCAGGGTGGAGGTGGCCACAGAGTCGATCAGAAGGAGCAAATCAAGTTTATCCAGCACAGCACCTAATGGCTGCTGGAACAGTCAGCAGTCCTGGATAGGCCAATGAGAAGCCTCATTACCCTCAGTGCCATTTAGTGACAGTAGAAAAAGAAGGGAGAAGGCAAAGGGAGAACAGATGTCTTTTAGTAATTTAAAAACATTTCCTTCTTCCTTAGTTGGCTGTTCTTGAGTACTTTCAAAATAATGCAGAACCTCCAAATTTTACTGTCACTAAATTTACTTAATCAGAATTTTATATGATAGAGTATTTTTCTTTAGAGTTTATTTAAACAAAAATAAATTGTGCCAGGACTTATACTAGGCAATGGAAATACAGAGATCCCTAAGACACTATTTCTGCCCCTTTGGAACTCACAGTTTAGTGTAGGACAGAACCATGTAAACAAAATAATAGCACATAGTACTACAAACCATTCACCTGTTTTACAAATGTCGAGACCCTACAATATGTCAGGCAAAGTTACAAAGTGCGATGGAAACACAGTAGTAACTACCTGCCTGGGGAGTCAAGAGAGAAGTCTTATAAAATGAATGTAACTTTAGTAACATTGAGGAGTGTACGATCTTGTTTTTTGTGTTTTGTTTCTTCTTAACTGGTCTCCTTATAAATCATAGGCATTAACAACTCAGTTGAAAAAGGAATGGTATCAACCTGAGTAATAAAGTCCTTTTGATATAGTTATTGAAAGAGTATTTATCATTGCCTTATTAAATATGGAGAAATAAGTATGCCATTTTTTCCCAAATGGTTTCATTTGCTCATGTTTTCTTTGTTGACCCAAATGAATGAAATTAGAATAAACAATCTCTAAGTCATTTGTAATCATGAGCTGATTAATGGAGTTTGGTTTCATAGCCATTATTCATTCATGAACACCTGATATCTTTCCCATAAACAAATTGTGTTTGTCCAAATTAAGAAATTAAATGAAGCATTTGATGAGTTTATGATTGACCCTTCTAACTCAGAGCCCATTAGTCAATGTCGTTATCATAGAAAACTGTTTGACTAATGGGCTGTCTAAAGAAGCATGTGGATTTATTATGACTTCTGATTAATGCTTGCTGCAAGCCAAACTACTAGATTATAATAATTTTTTGATTCTCATTTTAGCAGTCATTGAAGAATTTCATCTCTGATGAAATACGCTTATGTCCCATTAGATGTAGAGATGAGTAGAAGGTATTGAGTGGATAATATTTTAAGGAACTTTAGAAAGCATATACAGTATATACTATAGAAGGCTTAAAAAAATTTTTTTGAAACAGTTTCGTGTCTTTTAAATTTGTGGATGCCATCCTTCTCTTTCGAGGTATTGAACCTTTATTTAAAAATTTAAAACTAGAACTTATTAAGAAGAAAAATAGGAAAAGTATAATATATGAATTTTTAACATTTTACTTAAAATAAGTTTCAGTGATTTTAAATATTTATTTTAAAATTGTATGTAATCCTTACTTATTTAATACTACACTTTAGTTTTGCCAGTAAAGCAAATCCCTGTTTAACCAACATCTTATAAAGTTAGAATAAGAGTTTCATGATTAAAAAGCTCTTTAATAAAAGACCAGTACAACTAAACCACTGTTAACATGGGCCTTGTAGTGAGATAGCTGCTTGAGGCTACATTGTATGACCAACATACTATTATAAAGAAACTAAGGACCTCAAATATGGCCAATTTTTGTTGCTTAATTTGGGGGTAAAGCAGGGAATGAGTTTTAAAAGTTTAAAAACATCGGCTTTATCAGAATCCATCTGATTAGCAGAGTTTACAAGCCGGATATGTAGGGTTTATAGTCTTTGTTGTGAAGTAAATTGACTTATATGCCTCTTAAAGTAAGGAAGACAGAAGCAGCATGCTCACAAGAATGGAAAAAAAAAAAGATTCTGGAAAAATCTCTCTGATTTTCTTTTTACCATGCAAACTGTGGTGATCCATCAATTTTTCTCTTATGTACATCCTGATTTATTAGTAAAACAAAGGAAACTAGCCTCCATATAATGCTATCCACATCATCTATGTTGTTTCATTTAACTTAGAACAGAATATAATCGTAATAACTAGAATACAGCAAGAAGAGAGCAATTTTTTTTTCATTTTCCTAAAGGTCTTAAGATTTGCCAAAATTAGGAATTCCTCTCAAGCCAGGCCTTACTGTGATTGCTTTACTCTTAATTGAGACTGAAGTTTTAGGACATCAGAGAAAAAGATCAGTTAGCAGATTTTTACTGTTCCTTACTCCCTATATAAAACAGTACTAAGATACTGCTTCCAGCCTTCTGCCAAAAATGTGAATGTTTGCTGACCATGCAGTCAAGGACCTTCGAGTTGATATATCATTTGAACAAAAGGGAAGACACAGAGAGGTTTGTTTGCAACCCATAGCCAAGATCTGAGAGTGTACCTGGGTTACACTGAGTTGAAATTTTCTTCATTTGTTAGAGGTTCTGTGGTGAAGTAAAACACAGCCTTCTTACCTCATTTTGGAAAGTAAGATGCTAGATTCTATTCTCTAATAGAGGTATATAAGTCATTGTAACTTCTAAACAAGGAGTCTTTGAGCAAGAGATTCTGAGTTACATTTTCCCCCTCTTAGGATATTTTTTGGGGGGTGGGGTGATATACACTTTATTAATCCCATTTATTCTCATCAGTACAAAAAAAAAATCATTACTTTGGATTACCTTAAAGGGCTTTCATAAAACTAGCAGGTATTGACTGTTCACTATGTGAAAAGCATTGTATTAAATGCTTTCCATGTATTATAACACTTAGTCCCAATGACAGCCCTCTAAGAGAGGCACTATTATATCCTAATTTTAAAGTTAAAAACATCTGAGCTCAGAGAGGTGCTATAACTTCCCCAAAGTCACACAGACTGCCTTATGTCAGACTTAGGCAGTCTAATTCCAAAGCCTATATCCTTATCAAGTTTTTAAACCTACATCTTGGGAGGTCTAGATATATATTTTTTAAGTACATGCATGAAAATTGACTTCGGTTTACTTTGGAATGCATTGCAGAGCCAATACAGTTTTCTAGATATAGAGGAATTAGTAACAACAGGTAAGTATTTAATACTACCAGGTTTAGCTCCACAGAAAGGATTTCCAAAGAGCCACTTTGGCAAAGTAGTCTGAAGGAAAGAAGCAGAATATAATGGAGGGGAAGGGAGAGGAGACTGAATTAACATTTTTTTAATACCCCCTATGTGTCTATAATTAAATTAATAATGTAGCACAAAAATAGCAGTTGAGTAGTAGAGCAAAATGGCATAAACAGTATGTACAGTACTATTTTGTATAATTCTGAAATACCAGTTTTTTTTTTGTTTTTTTTTTTCATGAGGGCGATTATAGACACAGAGAAGATCTACTAGAACCAGAGTTGTATGTACTAGAGCTCAGCACAGAATTTTTTTTAATGTGTTTTTTTTTAACATCTTTATTGGAGTATAATTGCTTTACAATGGTGCGTTAGTTTCTGCTTTACAACAAAATGTATCAGTTATATATATACATATGTTCCCATATCTCTTCCCTCTTGCGTCTCCCTCCCTCCCACCCTCCCTATCCCACCCCTCCAGGCGGTCACAAAGACCCCGGCTGATCTCCCTGTGCTATGCGGCTGCTTCCCACTAGCTATCTACCTTACGTTTGGTAGTGTATATGTGTCCATGCCTCTCTCTTGCTTTGTCACAGCTTACCTTCCCGCTCCCCATATTCTCAAGTCCATTCTCTAGTAGGTCTGTGTCTTTATTCCTGTCTTACCCCTAGGTTCTTCATGACATTTTTTTTTCTTAAATTCCATATATATGTGTTAGCATATGGTATTTGTCTCCTCTTTCTGACTTACTTCACTCTGTATGACAGACTCTAGGTCTATCCACTTCATTACAAATAGCTCAATTTCGTTTCTTTTTATGGCTGAGTAATATTCCATTGTATATATGTGCCACATCTTCTTTATCCATTCATCCGATGATGGACACTTAGGTTGTTTCCATCTCTGGGCTATTGTAAATAGAGCTGCAGTGAACATTGTGGTACATGACTCTTTTTGACTTATGGTTTTCTCAGGGTATATGCCCAGTAGTGGGATTGCTGGGTCATATGGTAGTTCTATTTGTAGTTTTTTAAGGAACCTCCATACTGTTCTCCACAGTGGCTGTATCAATTTACATTCCCACCAACAGTGCAAGAGGGTTCCCTTTTCTCCACACCCTCTCCAGCATTTATTCTTTCTAGATTTTTTGATGATGGCCATTCTGACTGGTGTGAGATGATATCTCATTGTAGTTTTGATTTGCATTTCTCTAATGATTAGTGATGTTGAGCATTCTTTCATGTGTTTGTTGGCAATCTGTATATCTTCTTTGGAGACATGTCTGTTTAGGTCTTCTGCCCATTTTTGGATTGGGTTGTTTGTTTTTTTGTTATTAAGCTGCATGAGCTGCTTATAAATTTTGGAAATTAATCCTTTGTCAGTTGTTTCATTTGCAAATGTTTTCTCCCATTCTGAGGGTTGTCTTTTGGTCTTGTTTATGTTTTCCTTTGCTGTGCAAAAGCTTTGAAGTTTCATGAGGTCCCATTTGTTTATTTTTGTTTTTATTTCCATTTCTCTAGGAGGTGGGTCAGAAAGGATCTTGCTGTGATGTATGTCATAGAGTGTTCTGTCTATGTTTTCCTCTAAGAGTTTGATAGTTTCTGGCCTTACATTTAGGTCTTTAATCCATTTTGAGCTTATTTTTGTGTATGGTGTTAGGGAGTGATCTAATCTCATACTTTTACTTGTACCTGTCCAGTTTTCCCAGCACCACTTATTGAAGAGGCTGTCCTTTCTCCACTGTACATTCCTGCCTCCTTTATCAAAGATAAGGTGGCCATATGTGCGTGGGTTTATCTCTGGGATTTCTAACCTGTTCCATTGATCTATCTTTCTGTTTTTGTGCCAGTACCATACTGTCTTGATTCCTGTAGCTTTGTAGTATAGTCTGAAGTCAGGGAGCCTGATTCCTCCAGCTCCGTTTTTCGTTCTCAAGATTGCTTTGGCTATTCGGGGTCTTTTGTGTTTCCATAGAAATTGTGAAACTTTTTGTTCTAGTTCTGTGAAAAATGCCAGTGGTAGTTTGATAGGGATTGCATTGAATCTGTAGATTGCTTTGGGTCATAGAGTCATTTTCACAATGTTGATTCTTCCAATCCAAGAACATGGTATATCTCTCTATCTATTTGTATCATCTTTAATTTCTTTCATCAGTGTCATAATTTTCTGCATACAGGTCTTTTGTCTCCTTAGGTAGGTTTATTCCTAGATACTTTATTCTTTTTGTTGCAATGGTAAGTGGGAGTGTTTTCTTGATTTCACTTTCCGATTTTTCATCCTTAGTGTATAGGAATGCCAGAGATTTCTGTGCATTAATTTTGTATCCTGCTACTTTACCAAATTCTTTGATTAGCTCTAGTAGTTTTCTGGTAGCATCTTTAGGATTCTCTATGTATAGTATCATGTCATCTGCAAACAGTGACCGCTTTACTTCTTCTTTTCCGATTTGGATTCATTTTATTTCCTTTTCTTCTCTGATTGCTGTGGCTAAAACTTCCAAAACTATGTTGAATCAGAGTGGTGAGAGTGGGCAACCTTGTCTTGTTTCCTGATCTTAGTGGAAATGCTTTCAGTTTTTCACCATTGAGGACGATGTTGGCTGTGGGTTTGTCATATATGGCGTTTATTATGTTGAGGAAAGTTTCCTCTATGCCTACTTTCTGCAGGGTTTTTATCAAAAATGGGTGTTGAATTTTGTCTAAAGCTTCTCTGCATCTATTGAGATGATCATATGGTTTTTCTCCTTCAATTTGTTAATATGGTTTATCACATTGATTGATTTGCATGTATTAAAGAATCCTTTCATTCCTGGAATAAACCCCACTTGATCATGGTGTATGATCCTTTTAATGTGCTGTTGGATACTGTTTGCTAGTATTTTGTTGAGGATTTTTGCATCTATGTTCATCAGTGATATTGGCCTGTAGTTTTCTTTCTTTGTGACATCCTTGTCTGGTTTTGGTATCAAGGTGATGGTGGCTTCGTAGAATGAGTTTGGGAGTGTTCCTCCCTCTGCTATATTTTGAAAGAGTTTGAGAAGGATAGGTGTTAGCTCTTCTCTAAATGCTTGATAGAATTCGCCTGTGAAGCCATCTGGTCCTGGGCTTTTGTTTGTTGGAAGATTTTTAATCACAGTTTCAATTTCCGTGCTTGTGATTGGTCTGTTCATATTTTCTATTTCTTCCTGATTCAGTCTTGGCAGGTTGTTCATTTCTTAGGATTTGTCCATTTCTTCCAGGTTGTCCATTTTATTGGCATAGAGTTGCTTGTAGTAATCTCTCATGATCTTTTGTATTTCTGCAGTGTCAGTTGTTACTTCTCCTTTTTCAAATCTAATTCTATTGATTTGAGTCTTCTCCCTTTTTTTCTTGATGAGTCTGACTAATGATTTATCAATTTTGTTTATCTTCTCAAAGAACCAGCTTTTAGTTTCATTGATCTTTGTATCATTTCCTTCATTTCTTTTTCATTTATTTCTGATCTGATTTTTACGATTTTTTTCCTTCTGCTAACTTTGGGGTTTTTTTGTTCCTCTTTCTCTAATTGCTTTAGGTGCAAGTTTAGGTTGTTTATTCAAGATGTTTCCTGTTTCTTAAGGTAGGATTTTATTGCTATAAACTTCCCTTTTAGAACTGCTTTTGCTGCATCCCATAGATTTTGGGTCGTTGTGTCTCCATTCTCATTTGTTTCTAGGTTTTTTTTTTTATGAAATACCAGTTTTAATAATGATATTCCTTTTTAAAATGAGATATTGTCAGTTGTAATTGGTCCTTAGGTGCATTTCACCTGAAAAAAGACCAGGGCTGGTTGAAGGACATTTCTTGGTTTTTCTAGTTTGTCTCTTTCCTGTGGGATGATTGAGAGAGGAAGTCCTGGTTAAAATAAAGTGTCTTAAAGAAGGAGGGATCAGGCCCTAAGAAAGTGGATTTGACCATGGAAGAGGAAAAAAAAAAAAAAAAGGAAGTGAGTAGTGGAGTGGAAATCTAGCTCTGGAGGAAGGAAAGTGGTCAGGATCCACGTAATGGCTGGAACTAGGCTTGGGCTTGAAGCCTGTGCTTGTCTCTCATCATCCCCTTGCTCTGGACTGAATTTGTCTCCGTCCCACCCGGCAGTTCATATATTGAAGTCCTAATCCCCAAAGCAGTGGTATTTGGAGGTTGGTCCTTTGAGAGATAATTAGGTTGAGATGAGGTAATAAGGGTGGGACCCTCATGATGGGACTAGTGCCCTTACAAAAAGAGACACCAGAGAACTTGAACTCCTCTGATCCCCACCCCCACCCTGCCATGTGAGGACAAAGTGAGAAGGTGGCTGTCTACAAGACAGGAAGAGAGCTCTCATCAGAAACCAAACATGCTGTCACCTTGATCTTGGACTTTTAGCCTCTATAACTGTGAGAAAATAACTTCGTGTTGTTTAAGCTACCCAGCCTGTGGTATTTTGTTGTGACATCCCCAACAGACTTCTTATTACCATTTTTTGCAATCTCCCCTTCAATTCTAAGGTGACTTTTTCAGAGACCTCTGGAAGTAAATAGGACCCTACTGGCTCTGGAGGAAATTCAAACTAGTAACACAATAACTACCTCACTAGTAACACAATAACCTAATAACTGGAAATTGAGACTTAAAATAATAATACCTTAAAAGGGTTTTAAGATTAGAGAGAGGAGTTTTGTTTGTGGCCAAACTACTTTTTGTTGTTGGATTTCAATGCAAAATATAACTTTCTGGAAACATCTCAAAACATGAATCACATTTCAGATTTGTTAAAATAATGGAAAAACAGTGTAACACCAAGAAAAACAGTAATTTTTTAATACTTATAAATATTACAGTAAAATTAAATTACTGAAAACTGGGATCCTAATTACCATAACAACATTTATACATAGGTCATTTATATAGATTACACAGTGCTTGTTACTACATTTTATCAGGTATTGACATTATCTTCTAAAGAAAAAAGTGAACATTTAGGCTGAGTGTGATTTTAGAAATTAATAAGACAGAAGAGATAGGTTTATGTTGAGTATGTTATTCAGTTATGTTGGTGGTAGTAGTGGTGGGGTGAATCCTTTGTATGTCCTTTCCATTTGTTTTATGGGGCAGGGGTAGGGATTGTGTGCTTAATTCATAGGACATTAATTTTACATTGTTTTAAATATTTACCTATTGAAATGGTCTTGAGACTTCTTGTCTGAAAATAGATATTTATCTACATATAGACATTTTAAGACCATTTACATATGAGAAAAATATTGCTGTATTTGAGTGCCTTTCTTGTTTTGCTCTCATGTACTTCTCGTTCGTGGTCTAGTCTTAAAAGAAGTAACTAAGCAATTAAATTTTGTATTCAGTGATGGAATATTACCACAGCATTTTTATAACTGTGGAGTTATCCATCACCAACGTTTTCTTTCCTTGAGTTTAGAAATATTATAGGAATTGGGATTTGAATTCCAAATCTTCTGTACTTTTTTTCCAAAATGGAAATAGCCCAGTTTTTCTGCATATTCATTGTTGTTATAGCCTAGTCTTTTAATTTCCCCAAACCTTTCTTTCTTTAGCTATAGAATGTAGGGTTAAAAAAGAGGACTGAAGAGATATTTCCTCTTCCCACTGAGTGGGCACCCCCATCCTACTGTGTAACTGTTCTTCCTTTTGTCTATTTGCAATAGGTATATATTTATGACATAAAAAATCTTAGCTAGTCACTTATTTTGGAAATTACTTCTTACGTTTCCTAATTGATGATTTTTATGTAGCTATCCAAAGACCATAGTTTTATTAATGTTCACTGGACCCCGCCCAAAAAAAAACAAAGATAATTTCATTACCTAGCATAGTGAAGTCACAAAAAAGAATGATTTCATTGCCCATGGTAGTACATGAAAATAAAAATGAATATTTTGGGGCTTCCCTGGTGGCGCAGTGGTTGAGAGTCCGCCTGCCGATGCAGGGGACACGGGTTCGTGCCCCGGTCCGGGAAGATCCCACATGCTGCGGGAGCGGCTGGGCCCATGAGCCATGGCCACTGAGCCTGCGCGTCCGGAGCCTGTGCTCCGCAACGGGAGAGGCCACAACAGTGAGAGGCCCGCATACCACAAAAAAACAAAACAAAACAAACAAACAGAAAAAGACTATTTTGAACAGATGGTAGTGAACCAGGAAGTATTTCATCTGTGGGAAAAAACACATGAAGTCCATGTATTTCTTGGTTTATGTGACAATATATAATTAACCCAAACTCACATATGAAATTACATTTGTCTGTGACGTTTTCATTAAAAAAAATACAGTGTTTGGTTTAGTTTCACACCAACATTGAGGAAATATGCAGAAATAATAATAGTCCTGGCTGCAACGTAGACTGAAAGAATTTATCATCATACTTACAACACTGAAATAAGATAAAATCGTACATTACAATGCTCTCTCTAAAACTGGTGTCAGAAAAAGAAATAATGTGGGAATTTCGTATCCCAGATTATACTGAGAGTAAATTGGTGAATAACAGAGGTCTTTGAAAAAGAAAATTGGGGCTCCTTTTTTTTTTTTAAACTTTCTGTATTTCACCTCAGTTCAGTATTTCTTTTGAAGCACATAAAGTGAACTCCCAGTGTCTGTATATCTATCTATCTAAAAGATTTTTAGAATTAAACAAAATTTCCTTGTATATTATTTCTGTAATTTCTAAGATTAACTGTTAAGGATAATTTACAGTGTATCAACTGAATTATAATCCAAAACCAAATAGGGAAATATCTACTTCTATATATGTCTCAAATAAAAATATCAGGATTATCTCTGATATACTGTCTTATTCTCTGAGTACTACAGATAATTAACACTATTTAATCACATTCAGTTTTAAAACTTTCTAGTCAGAGAAGATTCCACCTCCATTTGGGTCTTTTCTGTGACGCTGGGTTCTGGACCACTCAGCTTTTGAGTTGGAATACAGATCAAGCAATTTGGGAACTTTAAAAAGACTTGTATAATCAAGTTAATACTGTTTGCTTGATAGGAAACAGAAACAGCCTACAAGCCAAATAATAGTGATCACAGTCTTAAGGTAGCTCCTTTGGCTTATCAAAAATACACACGTATTTTAAGCCAACTACAGTGTATAAGGATGAATCATCTATACCAAATTTGTCTGTAGTGTTTGCATTTAAAATTCCATAGTTTGTCAATGGACAGGATGCCTTAATATCATTGTTAATCATTTAAACTGCTGTGAAATGAGGGAAAAAACTGTATGTTTTCAATTACAGAACATACTTATAAATATAGGTATTGCATATGTTCTAAATCCAGACGAAATGTCAAGAAAACCTTTTAACATGTGACCAAGGTTAAGGAAAAGGGTTTAATTGGAGGGGAAAGGAGCATTTTTTCCCTTTGCACCTTAAAAACATATGTTTAAAAATATATATATTTTTAAAAGTCTTGATTTTGATACATTGGATATTTCGTGAAATGAGCCTTCTCAAAATTAGATGGCTGTATGTCATCACTAGAGGTTCTTAAGACATCTCAAAGATATTAATACACACAGGTATATACACATACACACACAAACTCGCTCTCTCTCACACTCACACACACTCATACGCTGAAAATAGCCATGATGATAAAAAAGAATGCACAGCAGTATAATCTATCATTTTGGCAGGCTAAGAAACTGTGCTTAATGTGCTTGAAGTGCCAAGTAACTATGAAGTCATCAGTGAAATAAATAACTAGCATAATATTCCAGTTTGTTAATCTTTGTCAGGCATTAGCTGACTGCCAAGGAGGTTCCTTTACTTATTCGAATAGATATATTTCATCAAACATTAATATAATGTAAAATTTTTTATGTAGATTCATTTGCTCTTTAGTTTTCATTAAAATTAGAAATAAACTGTTTTATTTAAAACAATTATTTCTGGACATGATGAAATTACTCTAAACAATGTAATAAATGAAACATATTTGTAGAAAAATAATCATTGATATATTAGCAGTAATATCACTCTATAGTTATGAATTCTGTTACATTTTCAAAATATCATTCCTTATGTTATTTCATGTTTCTCCTGAACTGTTAAGAAATAAGGAGTGCAGAGGGAGTTCCCTGGTGGCCTAGTGGTTAGGATTCCAGGCTTTCACTGCCGGGGCCTGGGTCCAATCCCAGGTCAGGGAACTGAGATCCCACAAGCCGTGCTGTGCAGCAAAAAAAAAAAAAGAAAGAAAGAAAGAAAGAAGTGCAAATATTAATACTCTCATTTTTAAACATGAAGAAATGAGGCTTAGAGGAGTTATAGGACTTGTCAAAGGACTCATTGATTAAAAACGACCATACATAAGACCCAGTAATAAATGTGGATATATTTTGACAATTTACCAGGTATTAATGGGAGACAAAATTAGTCTTCAGTATGATTCTTACCTGTGAAGTTTATGGCCAAGTTGGAGGAACAGATATAGATGAAATTATTTTATAAGCCAGAGTTATTGTACAAATTATGGGTAAGGACAAAGGGTCATAGAAAGAATGGTAAGTTCTAACTGGGGAAATCAGGGAAGAATAAGTCAAAGTACTGATAGTAGTTAAACTTGGCATTAAAGGATAATGTTGTGCACCTCCCCTCATAATTTCCTAAACATTTCATCCAGTACAGATTTTCCTACTGATCAGAAATGTATATCACTCTCAGCAATTGTATGTTCTTCTAAAGTTCTCACCTCTCCAGAAAAAGAAGCCATGTCTGCACTTCCTACATCTTTTTCCACTGATCAATATTTTCATTCAGATGAGTGGTATTTTTTGTAGTAAGAAAGCAAAGAAAAAACATTCTAGGCCTAGAATATAACAACAAAAATAATACCTAATGCTTATTGAACAATTATTATGTGCCAAGCACTGTTGCAGATATTATATATATAGATTAATTCATTTAATCTTAAAATCGACTCTATGAATGGATATTATTATCCCCATTTTACAGATGAGGAAACAATGGCCCAGAGAAATAAAGTAACTTTGCCAATATTACACAGCTAGAAACCCAGTCTTTTAATTATTTCCTACAATGAACAAAGACTTCGTGCTGAGTGATTTTTGACTTAAGAATGGGAAAGGAGGCTAGTATAACTCTTTTCCAGGTCTGTGGTTCTCAACTCTGTAAGACATACTGGTATTTTTTTATGACAAATATTCTGTAGCACCCCCTTTTCTTTACTGAAATAAAATTTGTAGAGAATATAACTTACCTACACACACAATTTTTAAAAATCAATACAGTTTTCTCACTAATATAAGGGAGACATAAAAGGAAACTAATTTGTAATAAAGTATTTTTATTTGTTTACAACTTGGGTACAACTATGATAGAAAACATAATGAAGTAGTCAGTTATAAGAAGTGCTTATAATAGATAATTTTGTATTTAATAATTTTAATAAGATCAGAAATTAAAAACATGAGGAAATGGAAGAGCAGAGCGTTCAGGTGAACGTTAGTGTAAAAAATTACTATATCTTTGTAATGCTTAATTTAACAGTGTGATTGCTTCATTAGAAAAAAATGTTTGAGGCATAATAGGTACATTGGTAGCTATTCGATTTTGGACAAAGCTGTAAGACCCCATTTCAAATATTCAACTAAATATTGAAAACTTTGTATTTGACATTTTAACATAGGTTGTACATGTATATGCATATACATATAGAGATACATAATCTATATATACACACACATATGTACACACACACACATGAAGGAATGGCATACCTATAAATGCAGATTAACATATGTGTTATATCATGGCAACTCATCCCATACTGTATATGACAATGCCCTCGACAAGTAATCTGAAGTGGTGAACAATGGTATTCAGTAAAGCTTTGAGCAAAGAAAAGTATAACATTCTTTCAATCTACTCAGTAGTTACATGATGGAAAATTCAGCATGAACTGAGCCATGTCAAAAAAATACTTTGTGTTTATATATGATTAGCTTCCAAACTCAAATAAATTAAAAAATGAATTTAGTCTACATGTATGTCTGGTAGGACATTCAGAAGTCATGTGGGACATGGGATAATTTTTTCTAGAGTAGTGTAGGAACTCTAGAATCCTTAACCTGTGCCTACTTAATGCCATTTGACTGTCCCAGTCACTCCAACTAAAAACATCATCACAGGCCACAGCAAGAAGGCAGAGAAGATGCTATAAAACTGAAATCGAAGGAGATGGCCTAAGGAGGTCTCGGTTTTGTCTTTCATTTGACCTCATAACTCCATTTTGAAGATGTGGAAAATGAGCATACAGAGGATGGTGATCAGGATGAAGCCCGACCACAGCCTCACTGAGCAGGATGATAGGACTCCTGGCGGACTCCAGGCAGTCTGACCACCCTCAAAAACAAGACACAGAAGAAAAACTGGAATTGAAGTACACTAAGCAGAATATGAAGCTGCTATTTTACACTTGAAGGGGGAGTACAAAGAAGAAATTGAAAATCTGCAGCACATCCCTGCAGAGTAATATCATATAGATTGAGGTACTTAAGGAAGTGGCCCTAGAAGGAGGAAGAATTCTGCTGAGCCATCCATTCTGTATCCCCACGGATGTTTGGAAATGGCTGACTTGATCCTTCTTTGTGAAGCCCAGAAACACTGAGGGACCATTTCCTTCATCCCACCATTGTCAAATTGTCATCTCCTTCTGTCTGGTGTTTGTTTGCAGTGCCTGTAACAGGAAGTTTCAGAGTCTTAATTTCAAATAACTAAAGACTGAAGCAGGCACTGATTCTAGTTTACTGATGGCTGGGGTTGATCCCACACTTCAGGAGAAAATAATAGTGAAATGTAAATAAAACTTGGTGCTCGTTTAGTGCTAAAAAAAAAAAAAATTAAAATGTCATCACAAATTTCCAAAGTGCCCTTGTTCCCAGTGAATTTAAGTTTCTTTCTTTGTCACGAAAGAATTCGGAGACGAAGTGCTAGGTAAGAATCAGATTTATTTAGAGAGAAACATTCCACAGAGTGTGGGTCATCTCAGAAGGCAAGAGGCCTCGAAATCCGGTGTGGTTAGTTTTGTTTTTTGTTTTTTTTAATGTAAATTTATTTGTTTGTTTATTTATTTTTGGCTGCATCTGGTCTTCGTTGCTGCATGCGGGCTTTCTCAGTTGCAGTGAGCGGGGGCTACTCTTCCTATGGTGCGTGGGCTTCTCATTGCAGAGGCTTCTCTTGTCGCAGAGCACAGGCTCTAGGTGCGCAGGCTTCAGTAGTTGTGACTCGTGGGCTCTAGAGCACAGGCTTGTCGTTAGCCGTGGCGCACCGGCTTAGTTGCTCCGCGGCATGTGGCATCTTCCCGGAGCAGGGCTCGAACCCGTATGAGTCCCCTGCATTGGCAGGCAGATTCTTTTTTTTTTTTTTTTTTTGGCAGGCAGATTCTTAACCACTGCACCACCAGAGAAGTCTGGTATGGTTAGTTTTTATGGGCTGGATAATTTCATAGGCTAATGAGTGAGAGGATTATTCCAATTATTTGGGGGAAGGGGCAGAGATTTCCAGGAATTTGGCCACTGCCCACTTTTTAGCCTTTTACAGTTAGCCTCAGAACTGTCCTGGGCTCTGGTGGGTGTGTCATTTCGCATATGCTAATGTATTACAGTGAGCATATAATGGAGGCTCTGGGTCCACTGGGAGTCAAATCTTCCTCCATCTTGGACCCAGTTCGTTCTAACCAGTCTTTGTCATGTCCCATGGCTCTTTCATTCTTTTAAAGGTTGTGCCCTGCCCCCTTCCCTCCTGTTTCACCCTAGAGAGAGTAACTGTGCCCATTGGGAACCACACAGTTCTGGACCTTCATTTGTTTCCTTATGGAAAAATACCTTGATCTGATTTGACTAAATATGCTTAGGCAAAATTTCTTCAGATAACAGATTTGGGTAGTAGTCTTGCTGTGCCGTAACTCAAAGAAGTGATTATGGGATGGTAATTTCAGGGCCCATGCCAGAAGCAGGTAGATTTCCCTGTCTTTGAAACCTTCCATGTTGTGACAGTTGAGAGAGTGTTGGGCAGGCCAGATTAAGTGCCTCAGGGCCCAGCGCCAGGTGATTAACAGGGCCAAAAGGGGAGTACTATACCAAAGACCCTTCATGAAAGAATAGTGAATGCAAAGCTATAAAAACTGAGTCCAGTAAAGTGGAGCATGGCCAGAGCCAGGTTTACACTGCACAGTTTAGTCCAAGCTGGTGGTCTTGGACCAGGCCTGAGCCTGGTCCAAATGGGGGAAGTAAGACAACCAAGAAAGTTGGAGTGAAGGGTAGCCACTGTCCATGTTGTGGCAGTGTATATGTAGCATTTTATGTAACAATAAAAATTATCTTAAAATAATAAACCAAAACAATGTCAAATTTATATAACCTAAGTGTAATGATAGTACTAACAAGCATGTATTTTTTTGTAGTAGCTATTTTATTGAGCACTTACAATTTACTATGCATTGTACTGACCTCTTGACATATAATTTATCTTGCAATAATCGTGTGAAGTGAATAGAACAATATTATTGTGCCCAGAGTACAGGTAAGGAAACTAAGAGGTAGAGAGGTCCATTAAAAGTCAGTCACAAGTAGTATTTATCAAAGAACATGATTATGTCTAATTTTAATTTATTAAAATATTTTTCCTGTGTGCAAGTGAAATTTATTGATGAGTGGGTTTGTGTGCATTGTAATTTTGATACCTACACAGTGATGCTATCTTAAAGAATAAATGCAGGCCACTGAATATTCAAGAATACTTAATGTAAATTACCCATTTTTCTTTTTTTGCAATATTAAATATATTCCAGTAATTTCTTCAAAATTGGTAAATATTTTTTGTGTAATAGAAGAGATCTATCTTTGAAGTGCAAATTACACTTGATACCTCCTCTATATAGCTACATGAAAGTTAAATGTAAAGGGTTATTATTATTACATGAGACAAAATAATAAATTAGTAATGTTATTAGTTTATAATACATGCTGTGATAATACCAGTGCTGTATTTATTTTTTAGAATTGTTCTTTATTCTCCCCTCTCCCTAACCCTAAGAGGGACTATATCTTTAATACTTTTTTTTTCCTTTGCATTTTTTAAAAAATTTTATTTATTTATTTATTTTTGGCTGTGTTGGGTCTTCGTTTCTGTGCGTGGGCTTTCTCTAGTTGCGGCAAGCGGGGGCCACTCTTCATCGCGGCGTGCGGGCCTCTCACTGTCGCGGCCTCACTTGTTGCGGAGCACAAGCTCCAGATGCGCAGGCTCAGTAATTGTGGCTCACGGGCCCAGTTGCTCCACGGCATGTGGGATCTTCCCAGCCCAGGGCTCGAACCCGTGTCGGCTGCATTGGCAGGCAGATTCTCAACCCCTGCGCCACCAGGGAAGCCCCTTCCTTTGCATTTTTAAAGCAATTATTCCTTTAATTCTGTTCTACCTATATTTTTAGTAGTTGGACATAATGAGTCATAATTGGTATTCATAAAATTGACATAGAAGAAACATGTCTTGTCACCTTCTGGCCTTGGGTTTTTTTCTCACCTCAGAGCTTGCAGCAGGGGAGCATTCTTCTTGAGAGGTTGAATGGATCATGCTGAAAATATCTACAAATTGCCAGGAGAAAGAAAAGATATCCTAGGCTTCCTATACTCCGACAACTTGTACTAAAAGTGAAAACATCAAGAGGTAGAATTAAGAACTTTTCTCTTGAAGTGCTTGGCTCCCTTTTGTTTATTTTTTGCTGGCTGGAATTAAGTCTTCCTTTGCCAAGAGCTGACTCTAGGATCTCAGGGATTTTATACTTGACAAAAACTTAAACTTGGATTACTCCAGGAACAGTAAGGGAGTGGGTATCAGAGAACGGAATCTACATGTGTCCAGGCATAATCCAAAGCCAGACAGAAGTAAGAAAAATAATAGAGTGGTACTTTGGCTTAATAAAAAGGTATTTTATGGGTAAAATCAGAGTCAAAATGAAGCTTAGGCATTCCAAAAATACCTAGTTTTAGATAGTTTTAACAGGTCACTGATGGAATTATAAATCCATGGAATTATAAATATAATGTAAGGTAGGAATCTTTTATAATGTAAAGCACACTCAGAGAGATAAACCCTATTAAGCCAGAATTCTGAAAGAGGTGCTGCTTTCCTGTTTTGCTCATCTAGGGAACCTTGATGTTTCCCTAGTAAGATAATATATACTAATTGTTTTAACTGACACAAAGAATACTGTGAAAGAGTGTTCTTTAGGATGAAGATGGCAAAAAGCTGGTGGGAAGTGACTAAGCTCACCTTCAAGAATAAAAACTAATTATACTGAACATACCATATTCTACACATTTATATATAATGGGTGTGATACCAGTCACTGCTTCTCTTTACTAATTAACAACTGGAAAAGCCCTTTACTGCTGTGGTTAAAAGGATAATTTGGTCCAGCTGGACCTTCTTTTGTATACTCCGAGCAGTTATTTCTTTAGTGGAGTTAACCATTGTTTTTGTTTTTGTTTTTGTTTAACATCTTTATTGGAGTATAATTGCTTTACAATGGTGTGTTAGTTTCTGCTTTATAACAAAGTGAATCAGTTATACATATACATATGTTCCCATATGTCTTCCCTCTTGCGTCTCCCTCCCTCCCACCCTCCCTATCCCCCCCTCTAGCTGGTCACAAAGCATGAGCTGATCTCCCTGTGCTATGCCTCTGCTTCCCACTAGCTAGCTATTTTACATTTGGTAGTGTATAATAGTCCATGCCAAACTCTCATTTCGTCTCAGCTTGCCCTTCCCCCTCCCCATGTGCTCAAGTCCATTCTCTACGTCTCTGTGTTTATTCCTGTCCTGCCCCTAGGTTCTTCAGAACCCTGTTTTTGTTTTTGTTTTTTTAGATTCCAAATATAGGTGTTAGCATACGGTATTTGTTTTTCGCTTTCTGACTTCACTCTGTATGACACACTCTAGGTCTATCCACCTCATTACAAATAGCTCAGTTTCGTTTCTTTTTATGGCTGAGTAATATTCCATTGTATATATGTGCCACATCTTCTTTATCCATTCATCTCTCGATGGACACTTAGGTTGCTTCCATGTCCTGGCTATTGTAAATAGAGCTGCAGTGAACATTGTGGTACATGACTCTTTTTGAATTATGGTTTTCTCAGGGTATATGCCCAGTAGTGGGATTCCTGGGTCGTATGGTAGTTCTATTTGTAGTTTTTTAAGGAACCTCAATACTATCCTCCATAGTGGTTGTATCAATTTACATTCCCACCAACAGTGCAAGAGTGTTCCCTTTTCTCCACACCCTCTCCATCATTTATTGTTTCTAGATTTTTTGATGATGGCCATTCTGACTGGTGTGAGGTGATATCTCATTTTACTTTTGATTTGCATTTCTGTAATGATTAATGATGTTGAGCATTCTTTCATCTGTTTGTTGGCAATCTGTATATCTTCTTTGGAGAAGTGTCTATTTAGATCTTCTGCCCATTTTTGGATTGGGTTGTTTGTTTTTTTTGTTATTGAGCTGCATGAGCTGCTTGTAAATTTTGGAGATTAATCCTTTGTCAGTTGCTTCATTTGCAAATATTTTCTCCCATTCTGAGGGTCTTTTCGTCTTGTTTATGGTTTCCTTTGCTGTGCAAAAGCTTTGAAGTTTCATTAGGTCCTATTTGTATATTTTTGTTTTTGTTTCCATTTCTCTACGATGTGGGTCAAAAAGGATCTTGCTGAGATGTATGTCATAGAGTGTTCTGCCTATGTTTTCCTCTAAGAGTTTGATAGTTTCTGGCCTTAAATTTAGGTGTTTAATCCATTTTGACCTTAATTTTGTGTATGGTGTTCGGGAGTGTTCTAATCTCATATGCTTACAAGTACCTGTCCAGTTTTCCCAGCACCACTTATTGAAGAGGCTGTCCTTTCTCCACTGTACATTCCTGCCTCCTTTATCAAAGATAAGGTGACCATATGTGCGTGGGTTTATCTCTGGGCTTTCTGTCCTGTTCCCTTGATCTATATTTCTATTTTTGTGCCAGTACCATACTGTTTTAATTACTGTAGCTTTGTAGTATAGTCTGAAGCCAGGGAGCCTGATTCCTCCAGCTCCATTTTTTGTTCTCAAGATTGCTTTGGCTATTCGGGGTCTTTTGTGTTTCCATACAAATTGTGAAATTTTTTGTTCTAGTTCTGTGAAAAATGCCAGTGGTAGTTTGATAGGGATTGCATTGAATCTGTAGATTGCTTTGGGTCATAGAGTCATTTTCACAATGTTGATTCTTCCAATCCAAGAACATGGTATATCTCTCCATCTATTTGTATCATCTTTAATTTCTTTCATCAGTGTCATAATTTTCTGCATACAGGTCTTTTGTCTCCTTAGGTAAGTTTATTCCTAGGTATTTTATTCTTTTTGTTGCAGTGGTAAATGGGAGTCTTTTCTTGATTTCACTTTCAGATTTTTCATCACTAGTGTATAGGAATGCTAGAGATTTTGTGCATTAATTTTGTATCCTGCTACTTTACCAAATTCTTTGATTAGCTCTAGTAGTTTTCTGGTAGCATCTTTAGGATTCTCTATGTATAGTATCATGTCATCTGCAAACAGTGACAGCTTTACTTTTTCTTTTCCGATTTGGATTCCTTTTATTTCTTTTTCTTTTCTGATTGCTGTGACTGAAACTTCCAAAACTGTGTTGAATAAGAGTGGTGAGAGTTGGCAACCTTGTCTTGTTCCTGAGCTTAGTGGGAATGATTTCAGTTTTTCACCATTGAGGATGATGTTGGCTGTGGGTTTATTATGTTGAAGAAAGTTCCCTGTATGCCTACTTTCTGCAGGGTTTTTATCATAAATGGGTGTTGAATTTTGTCGAAAGCTTTCTCTGCATCTGTTGAGATGATCATATGGTTTTTCGCCTTCAATTTATTAATATGGTGTATCATGTTGATTGATTTGCATATATTGAAGAATCCTTGCATTCCTGGAATAAACCCCACTTGATCATGGTGTATGATCCTTTTAATGTGCTGGATACTGTTTAATGTGTTGGATACTGTTTGCTAGTATTTTGTTGAGGATTTTTGCATCTATGTTCATCAGTGATATTGGCCTGTAGTTTTCTTTCTTTGTGACATCCTTGCCTGGTTTTGGTATCAGGGTGATGGTGGCCTCGTAGAATGAGTTTGGGAGTGTTCCTCCCTCTGATATATTTTGGAAGAGTTTGAGAAGGATAGGTGTTAGATCTTCTCTAAATGTTTGATAGAATTTGCCTGTGAAGCCATCTGGTCCTGGGCTTTTGTTTGTTCGAAGATTTTTTTTTTTTTTTTTTGCAGTAGGCGGGCCTCTCACTGTTGTGGCCTCTCCCATTGCAGAGCAAGGCTCCGGATGTACAGGCTCAGCGGCCATGGCTCACGGGCCCAGGCGCTCCGCAGTATGTGGGTTCTGCCCGGACCGGGCCACAAACCTGTGCCCCCTGCATCAGCAGGCAAACTCTCAACCACTGCACCACCAGGGAAGCCCTGTTCGAATATTTTTAATCACAGTTTCAATTTCAGTGCTTGTGATTGGTCTGTTCATATTTTCTGTTTCTTCCTGGTTCAGTCTCAGCAGGTTGTGCATTTCTAAGAAATTGTCCATTTGTTCCAGGTCGTCCATTTTATTGGCAGAGAGTTGCTTGTAATAATCTCTCATGATCCTTTGTATTTCTGCAGTGTCAGTTGTTACTTCTCCTCTTTCATTTCTAATTCTATTGATTTGAGTCTTCTCCCTTTTTTTCTTGATGAGTCTGGCTAATGGTTTATGTATTTTGTTTATCTTCTCAAAGAACCAGCTTTTAGTTTTATTGATCTTTGCTATTGTTTCCTTCATTTTTTTTTTTATTTATTTCTGATCTGATCTTTCTGATTTCTTTCCATCTGCTAACTTTGGGGTTTTTTTCTTCTTCTATCTCTATTTCTTTAGGTGCAAGGTTTGGTTGTTTATTTGAGATGTTTCCTGTTTCTTAAGGTAGGATTGTATTGTTATAAACTTCCCTCTTAGAACTGCTTTTGCTGCATCCCATAGGTTTTGTGTGGTCGTGTTTTCATTGTCATTTGTTTCTAGCTGGTTTTAGATTTCCTCTTTGATTTCTTCAGTGATCACTTCGTAATTAAGTAGTGTATTGTTTAGCCTCCATGTGTTTGTATTTTTTTACAAATCTTTTCCTGTAATTGATATCTAGTCTCATAGCATTGTGGTTGGAAGAGATACTTGATACGATTTCAATTTTCTTAAATTTACCAAGGCTTGTTTTGTGACCCAAGATATGATCTTCCCTGCAGAACGTTCCATGAGCACTTGAGAAAAATGTGTATTCTGTTGTTTTTGGATGGAATGTCCTATAAATATCAATGACGTCCATCTTGTTTAATGTATCATTTAAAGCTTGTGCTTCTTTATTTATTTTCATTTTGGATGATCTGTCCATTGGTGAAAGTGGTGTGTTAAAGTCCCCTACTATGATTGTGTTACTGTCGATTTCCCCTTTTATGGCTGTTAGTATTTGCCTTACGTATCAAGGTGCTCCTATGTTGGGTGCATAAATATTTACAATTGTTATATCTTCTTCTTGGATCGATCCCTTGATTATTATGTAGTGTCCTTCTTTGTCTCTTCTAATAGTGTTAATTTTAAAGTCTATTTTGTCTGATATGAGAATTGCTACTCCAGCTTTCTTTAGATTTCCATTTGCATGGAATATCTTTTTCCATCCCCTTACTTTCAGTCTGTATGTGTCCCTAGGTCTGAAGTGGGTCTCTTGTAGACAGCATATATATGGGTCTTGTTTTTGTATCCATTCAGCCAGTCTGTGTCTTTTGGTGGGAGCATTTAGTCCATTTACATTTAAGGTAATTATCAATATGTATGTTCCTATTTCCATTTTCTTAATTGTTTTGGGTTTTTTATTGTAGGTCTTTTCCTTCTGTTGTGTTTCTTGCCTGGAGAAGTTCCTTTAGCATTTTTTGTAAAGCTGGTTTGGTGGTGCTGAACTCTCAGCTTTTGCTTGTCTGTAAAGGTTTTAATTTCTCCATCAAATCTGAATGAGATCCTTGCTGGGTAGTGTAATCTTGGTTGTAGGTTTTTCTCCCTCATCACTTTATGTATGTCCTGGCACTCCCTTCTGGCTTGCAGAGTTTCTGCTGAAAGGTCAGCTGTTAACCTCTAGGGGGATTCCCTTGTGTGTTATTTGTTGTTTTTCCCTTGCTGCTTTTAATATGTGTTCTTTGTATTTAATTTTTGATAGTTTGATTAATATGTGTCTTGGCGTATTTCTCCTTGGATTTATCCTGTATGGGACTCTCTGTGCTTCCTGGACTTGATTAACTGTTTCCTTTCCCATATTAGGGAAGTTCTCAACTATAATCTCTTCAAATATTTTCTCAGTTCCTTTCTTTTTCTCTTCTTCTTCTGGGACCCCTATAATTCTAATGTTGGTGCATTTAATGTTGTCCCAGAGTTCTCTGAGTCTGTCCTCAATTCTTTTCATTCTCTTTTCTTTATTCTGCTCTGCAGTAGTTATTTCCACTATTTTATCTTCCAGGTCACTTATCCGTTCTTCTGCCTCAGTTATTCTGCTATTGATCCCTTCTACAGAATTTTTAATTTCATTTATTGTATTGTTCATCACTGTTTGTTTGCTCTTTAGTTCTTCTAGGTCTTTGTTCAACATTTCTTGTATTTTCTCCATTCTATTTCCAAGATTTTGGATCATCTTTACTATCATTATTCTGAATTATTTTTCAGGTAGACTCCCTATTTTCTCTTCATTTTTTTGGTCTGGTGGGTTTTTACCTTGCTCCTTCATCTGCTGTGTGTTTTTCTGTCTTCTCATTTTGCTTATCTTGCTGTGTTTGGGGTCTCGTTTTTGCAGGCTGCAGGTTCATAGTTTCCATTGTTTTTGGTATCTGTCCCCAGTGGCTAAAGTTGGTTCAGTGGGTTCTGTAGGCTTCCTGGTGGAGGGGACTAGTGCCTGTGTTCTGTTGGATGAGGCTGGATCTTGTCTTTGTGGTGGACAGGTGCACGTCTGGTGGTGTGTTTTGGGCTGTCTGTGACCTTATTATGATTTTAGGCAGCCTCTCTGCTAATGGGTGGCGTTGTGTTTCTGTTTTGCTCGTTTGGCATGGGGCGACCAGCACTGGAGCTTGCTGGTCATTGAGCAGAGCTGGATCTTAGTGTTGAGACGGAGATCTCTGGGAGCACTCCCACCGATTGGTGACGTGGCGCCAGGAGGTCTCTGGTGGTCTAGTGTCCTGAACTCGGCTCTTCCACCTTAGAGGCTCAGGCCTGACACCCGGCTGGAGCACCAAGACCCTGTCAGGCAAACTGCTGGAGTGCCTTCAGAGTTGGAGAAGCTGGCCTGCAGTGGCTGTCCGTCTGCACGGCACATTAGAATCACCTGCTTCTAACTTGTTTTGCCCCAAGAGCAGTGTTCCACAGAGAAAAACATTAGCCTTGAAAATTGTCACAGTTCTGAGATGGCAGGAGTAGGGTCCTGGGGAGCCAACTTAGAGTCTGTCCGCTACACTGAGATACCTTAGCTTACTAGGAATATGTGAGTCCTGTCCTCCAACAGCAACATTAACGAGAGATCCCTTTTTTTTCCCTTTGTGCTTTGTCAGGCTTCACCTGCTCACAGGGGGCCACGTGTAGAGGCCTTGCCTCGGCTCTTCCAACCGAAGTTCCCGTTGTGCTTTGTGCTTTTTTTTTTCCCCCAGTATGCAGGCCTCTCACCATTGTGGCCTCTCCTGTTGCGGAGCACAGGCTCCGGACACGCAGCCTCAGTGACCATGGCTCACAGGCCCAGCCGCAACACGGCATGTGAGATCTTCCCAAACCGGGGCACGAACCCATGTTCCATGCATCGGCAGGCAGACTCTCAACCCTGCGCTACCAGGGAAGCCCCCCATTGTGCTTTAACATGGGTACCGTAACACTTTTTGTGAAGCACAATTAAACTTATCAATAGAAGTAGGAATTAGAAACACTACTTCTTAATTACTTTATACCTAATATATGAGTTCCATGTCCATATAAAATGCTTAATTTTAAGCTTTGATAATAGTTTAAAATATTTAATATTTTGCCCACATCTGACACAGAAATGCCAACTGTACATTATAAACAATTAATAGAAATGCTAGCTGTAAACTGCGTTTTGGCAGGGAGACAATGTTTTTTTGTTTTTTTTTTTAAGTGACAGTAGATCTTCTCAAGTTTTTTGATTTCTGTCAGTCAGGGAAACAAGCATCTGGTATTTGTTCATACTAAAGGGAAAGGACATTCCTCTTAATGAATGGACCCCATTGAGCTACTGGAATTGCTAGCAGTGTGAGACAAGTTCACATTGTAATATTTTCAGGCCTGTGTCTTAAGTAGTAAGCACTGCTTTGCTGTGATGTTGACCCTAACTAATGTTATGGTGCTATAGAACAAGTTCATGGAATATGTATTTACAACAAAGAACTGACAATTCTGTTAGCTGCACACATTCAGTAATAGGAAACATGAAGCCAAGAATTCCCTCTGGCAAACCCACAGTGCAGGATTATGACTAGGATAGGAAAATTGAGTTTAGAATATCTGAAGGGCATAAGAACATGACAGTAGGAATCTGTACTTTCACCTGTAGTTTACATGCACATTACTGCTGCAAACTTATTTCAAAGCTCAAAGAAAATAATAGCAACAATAGCAAAGATTTAGTGAGTACCTTCTATGCACTAGGCATCATACTAAACACTTTACTTGGTTTAATACATGTAATTTGCACACTCACCTCATAGAAGAGATACTGTTTTTAACTCCAGCTTACATATGAGAAAACAGTGGTTTAGAAAGGTTGAACTTTTAGCCATTGGTAGTGGTGGATCAATAATACTCATGCTTTTACCCACAACAGTGTACCAGCTGTGTACTCATCGTATTATTTTGTCTATCCCCAAAATCTACTCTTTAGAGTTCTAATATGCCTAAATTCTCTCAGAATTGATTTGCTAATTTGCATAAAATAGCAAGATATCCACAACTGAATCCATTCTTTTCGTTTGGTAAAAATCACACTAGAACTTGATTGTACTTTGTTTCAGAATGTTTAGACTAATCAATATAAGTAATCCAATCTAGAAAATAATAGAATTTGGAAAGAGACAAATAATGGAATTTATATCTTGGCTTCTAGCTGTAACGTAGAATATATACTATCTGTGTGAAATAGTGACATGATGAGCTTGATTCTTAATTTCATTTTCAAATTATACTGCTTTGTATATAGTTTGTATACATACATACATACAGAGATGGAAAAATTATTTTACCTAAGATTCGGTGAGTCATCTTGCCAATGTGTTGGCAATGCCTACGTCAGTTTAAATGACCTAGCATTCCATTTCTAGAAAACATTCTATAGAAATTAATACATGTTTCAAAGATGTGTATAGAAGGATGTTTATCAGAGCATTGTATGTTATAGTGAAAAATCGGAGGCACCTTTAATGTCTAGTAATAATGGAAAGAGTAATTTATTTACTAGTAATTTATTAGTATAATCTAGTCACACAGTCTTTCTTTCAACCCCTCAAATGCAATACTTTCCCACTTCAAAGCCTTTGAACTTGGCTCTTCTCTCTTCCCTCTCCCTATCATACTTCTCTCTCTCTGGTCATTCAATGTCTGACTTATATAAAGGACCTCATCTTAAATGTCACTACCTGTGACACAGAATTGGTCTGAAAGGGACAGAAAAATTGGGTTAAGTTGATATGTAGAAATTGGTGAAGAACTTTAGAGAAGGTGGGAAGTTTAAGAATGATAAGAGGTTCAGCGATGGGATGAGGCTCATGATACAGTGTGGTTGGGGTGGGATGGATACTGAGAATGGGTGAAGCTCATGAATGGGGTTTATCAGAAGAGTTTGTGGCTGTGAACTGGAGATGGGGTCAGGGAATATTAGTCATTCATTGAGGCTGTATAGTGGGAATGAGAGAAACAGGAGTGGAGTTGGTAAGAGATGAGCAGCGTCAGGGAGTATTCATCTCTCAGAGCAGCAAGTGTCCGTAGGATGCATTAAAGCTCAAGGACAATATGAGACTCTTCAGTGGGGAGTGAACCATGGATTATATGATGATGAAAAAAAGGTCTCACTTCCTCAGAGAAGCCTTCCCTCTGCTATAGTCTATAGTAGCTCTCCCTTCCACCATTGCTTATATGACCTAATCATTTTATTTTTGTAAAGATTGGGATCATGTCTAATTTGTCATAGGAGGAGTCTGTGGTACATTCCTCATTGAAAATATTAATTTTCAGGATAGTTTCAGAAGTATGATTCTATTTCTAAAAATAAAATGCTACATATATTTACCTATGTGTGTACATATTAAGTATATTTGAATTATATATATATCTTAATGAACTTAGAAAAGGGTCAGAGTGTTTACTATGTTTCAGGCACTTCTAAAATCTTTACATGGATTGTATAATTTAATCCTCACTACCATCTTACAAGATAAACATTAGTTTTATTCTTACAAGATAAACATTAGTTTTATTCCCATTTTAAAGAAGGGAGAACTGAGGCATAGAGCTGTTAGGTTAATTGCCTGAGGTCACATAGCTGGTAAGGGCTAGAGCTGAGATGAGCAACATGTGGCTATTTACATTTAAATATTAATTAATGAAAGGTATATGAAATTAAAACTTCAGTTCCTCATTCACACTAGCAATATTTCAAGTGCTTGATAACCACATGTGGCTAGAAGCTATTTGGACAGCACAGATATAGCACATTTACATCAATGTAGAAAATTGTAGTAAACATCTGACTCTAGAGTCTTTTCTTACCCATTGTGTAACATTGCCTCCTCCCAAGCCAGGCTGTGGACCAGCTACCCGTACTGTGTGATGGGAGTAACGGTGGAAACTTTCAGATTTTACTTTATATAATTCTATGCTATTTGATTATTTTCTACCATTTAACAAGTACTATTCTTGGAATTTAAAAAAATTAGTCAAAGTCTTCATTCAGAAATAGAATAATAAGGTACAGAGAAAACATTGATAAAGGATATCTTAATCTAACTGATGGAACCCCAAAGAGATATTCCATCAGGCTTGCCAGCAAATACTAGAATTTACCTTCATAAAGGTGTACTATGGAGTCATATAATTAGCAAAGATATCTCATGATTCCTCTCAATGTATTTTCAGAGAAAGACAATATCATCAGATAAAGAACCCTTTGCCTGTTTCTGCCAGCATTCTCTCAGTCCCACTGGCAGTGAAATCTGTTTTTCCAAGCTGGCACCATAAATCAGCTCCCCTCACCATTTCTGTATGCCTTTGTTTCTTCTTCCTTCATTTATTTACTTATGGTTTGCTATGAGAACGACAAAACTCTGGGTGAAAGTTAGATTGCTTGAGAACTAAGAGAAAGTGGCTAAGTATTTGCAATGTTCTGAGTATTCTCTTTTACTTCCTAAACATAAGGACTGATAATTTGTGCTACTTTAAGATCAGTATTAGTAACTGCTTTTCCTATTAGCAAATAAGTCATTTTATAAATTTAGCTAAGTGTATAGATTCCAGAAGCATTTCTGAACCACTTTAGATTTTCCTTCATGTAAAGTAACATACTTTAAGTGTAACATGTAATATGGAAGATGTTTATGTTTAATTATTATACATAATAAAAAGAGGGACGTAGAGAATGGACTTGAGGACACAGGGACGGGTAAGGTTAAGCTGAGATGAAGTGAGAGTAGCATTGACATATATACACTACCAAATGTAAAAAAGGTAGCTAGTGGGAAGCAGCTGCATAGCACAGGGAAATCAGCTTGGTGCTTTGTGACCACCTAGAGAGGTGGGAGGGAGACACAAGAGGGAGGGGATATGGGGATATATGTATACATATAGCTGATTCACTTTGTTATATAGCAGAAACTAACACAACATTGTAAAGCAGTTATACTCCAATAAAGATGTTAAAAATAAATAAGTAAAATATACGTGACATAGAAAAAAATGTGATAACCATTCTCAATTCACACAGGCAGTACAAAAAGAGGCCAAATGCTGGATCTGGTCCAAGAGTTGTAGGTTGCTAACCCCTATGTTACTGTATACCTGTTAAAATTCTAAGGATCTATAAATATTAAATCATTCTAGCGATCCTATGAAGTTGGTGCTATTATTATCATCATTTCCATTTTAAAGCTGGGGAAACTGAGATACAGAACTTGACCAAGGTCACAGAACCAAGTAAATGATGGAGCTGAGATTCAATCTGGGCAGTTTGGCTCCAGAAACTGTGTTCTCAGCCACTGCTCTATGTTCTCTCTCTGTTACGAAGGACTTAAAAGAGTATAAAATGTAAAGGAATTGATGCCAATTCAGAAACCTTCTGGTCAAAACAAAGAATGGAATTGTTGTAGTCCCTATCCCCTCTACTTGCAGAGAAAAAAAATGTCACTTATCAAGAATCAGACTGGAATTCAACTTCCAGCAATATTGGATGAGAGAAGACAACAGAACCTTCCTATTTCTGAAGAAAAGCAATGTTAAACTACTTAGAAACTATACATATATTATGTAATCAAGTCTGGAGGTGAATAAAGTCATGTTCAAGCATGCACGAATTCAGAAAGCATACCTTCCAAAAAAAAAGGACATATGGAGATCCACTGAAAACTGTTTGACAAGGTCTTTGGCCAGACCATAGAAACAAATCGTCTTGAATTTCAGTTCAAATATGTTCATGACTTTATTGCCAATTTAATGAACATTTTTGAACCCTTACTATATGTGTAGATAACATGACATGTTGTGCTAAGTATACTTAAATGAACAATTCACACTCCCTGTCTGTACTAAGTGTAACAGTGGAATTTTATACAAGGTCTAGAGGAAAAGGAATAGTGAGAGTAGTCTAGGAAGAGTGAATGGAGGAGTTGATGCCAGAGCTGGCCTTTGAAGGCTGAAAAGAATTCCCCAGCAGGCATGTTTGGGTTAGTGGAACCTACCTTAAGGAACTATGGGTAGAATTTAATTATTGCTAAGCCTCCATCATTCGCTTGACATGTGCTGCCCTTAAGGGTTGACCATCCAATTTCCTCCCCAGTCAGAAAATATGTACTGAGAGCTTTTTCTCTTTCTACTACTCTGCTGATATTTGATTTATTGAAAGCAAATATTGATATTTATTGAAACACTAGTCCTTCATCAGGCCACTTTTTATAAACTTTGTATATCCATGTTTATAACTGACAATAATCTGAAAAGAAGGAAGTATAGGCATAGTATAAGTGATATTCAAAAGTTTAAAACAAGTAAATCTTTAAAGGTTTTCTTTAAATGTTCATTGCTTACATAATTGTTAGAGCTGACAGGTGAATAACTTTAAAAGTTATATTATGGGGCTTCCCTGGTGGCGCAGTGGTTGAGAGTCCGACTGCCGATGCAGGGGACATGGGTTCGTGCCCTGGTCCGGGAGGATCCCACATGCCGCGGAGCGGCTGGGCCCGTGAGCCATGGCCGCTGAGCCTGCGTGTCCGGAGCCTGTGCTCCGCAACGGGAGAGGCCACAGCAGTGAGAGGCCCGCGTACCGCAAAAAGAAAAAAAAAAAGTTATGTACTTCCTAAATTTGAAAAGTTTTAGTAGAATATTTTCTAATTATTCCAATAGCTCTAAAAATCAGAAAATTCCAAGGATGATCATTTTATTTCTGTACATCATCAATGGATTAACAAGTTATATGATAGAAACATTTATGCTTCTTATTGTCTCTTGTTTCAATATAATCATTCATAACTTTGTATATTAATGAACATTGATATAAGCTATGTTGTAGCAGTTTCTTTTAAAATTAAAATATATAAATTAAATGAAGAACATTTGCCCTTTGCTTACCCTCATACTTCTATCAAAGGCTGTCAGGACCAATCAGTTATCATTTATACTTTTTTCTGTTGTTCTCATTGGTTGGATCTAGATTTGCCTTTAAGCTGTGTGTATGTTATTGACATTTTCGTCAAAGACTCAAGCTAGAACCAGATGATAAAATGAGTTGTGCTTTCCTGCAGATACATTTATATTATTCAGCTGTTTGTAGGTGATTTTGCTGTGCTGTAACAAAGTAAAGCCTTAAAGCATCATATTAACTGTGCTGTTTGTATGGGTGCTAATACACTTTGAATAAAACCCTCAATTACTAAGCATTTTTGAGTCCTGACAAGACAGTCCTATGACATTAATGGTGTCTTTATAACCTTTTTAACTTCTTGTTTCTCTGACAGAGCTCTACAATAACAGCAGTGGGTTTGCCCTTGGCAAGCAAAAACTCATTTTGAGAGGATAATGGGTATTTACTATTTAGATAGCTGGCAATAAAATTTCTCTGAATGAGATTTTCCTGAGAAACTATAAACTGATTAAATTACTTCCTTTTAATGGACTGGAAAAGTGTGTAATAATAGTTTGTTGAAGCTTTGCATCCAGTGTCTTGCTTCCTTTTTTAGAGGCATAGAAGCAGTCTGGTTTTGGTGAATTATGGAGGTTGGCAGAAATTATTCTCCATGGTATACTTTATTCTCAATTTTTTCTCTAAGTAAAAAGAATCGTGGGTACTTCTGTGAAGATAGGCAGAATACACTCAGTAATGTATCTGTTTACTTCAAACTTTATTTTAATCAAAAGTAAAATGTAGCAGTTGTTTTATGCCTTAAAAATTCTGATTTTAGGAAATATACCCCAACACTGATATAAATTTGGAAAACCACCCTGTTTTTCTGGTTGATATTTTTGCTTAACTTATTTAAAATAAATGAAAATTAATAAATTATTTTATCCATTGCTTAAAGGCTAAAATTGAACTTATTACTTTTTCTAGTACTGATTATTAATATATATGCATTTATATTTCTATGAGCAATTTAATAAGAGATTTTTGTTTAATGATTATTAATTTGGATCCTATAAAATTCAGCATACCAGTCCATGATACAAACTATAAGAAAGAAATTAACATTAGTTCTGGTAGAAAAGGAATACTAAAATATATTTTATTATTATAAAACTTGATTAAGGAATGTCTCAAAATTTCACTTAATGTGAATTCTGTCAATAAATATCAACTAAGAAAAATAATTTACATTTCTTGATTTAAAATGTGAAATCTTACATAAAATATATTTGGTAACTCATACTCTAAACATTTTTCTTTAAAGACAAATCCATTATGGTCCTTGGGGGTGACAGCTTACAGAATATCTTACCAGGCCATGAATTTTGCACAGAAGTGCATCAAATTCAGTATTTTTATTGGCAGTCAGAATTTCATATTTGTCACTATAATAAAATTGTGATTGAAATGGAACCTTGAATGTTCTGTCCTTCTGTGAAGTACTTTGAATTTGAATATCACACGGATCCTAACTTAGAGCACATTCATTTTCTCTTACGCCTTTGGCACTGGCACATCCGTCCCTGGCATTGTTTTTCATTCCAGCAAATCTGTGCTGTTGGCACCAATAGGTACAAGGAACACTAGTTATGATAATAAAGAAATGAAGAGAGAAACAATAATATTTGTCTTCCCCTTTGAATGATCTAATCCAGGTCACTACTATAAGCTATAAACTACTTCATAATTTAGATATTATCGGGTCAACTGTTTTGTCATTGTGCTTTTTTCTCCCTCAGTTCTCAGGATTATAATAAATAAACATTAGTGAAATATTGTGAAATAATGGCTCGTGTAGTAAATTTACTGAAATTTGTTTTCAACTGACCTGGGAAAATTTTTTAGAGAAAATTGAGATTACTTTAAAATGGAAACTTATCCTCTTTAATATACAGTTCTACTTTAATTCCGATAACCCTGAAGTTATTGGTAAAACTGATTTACTGAAGTATAGCAAGGATGTAATGCATATGTATTTGCATTTTAGTCATTTATTCTTCAATAAGACATAAGTATAGGTTCACTACATTTTCTCAGTGTATTCAACTAGTTGTCACTGAAGTTAGGTAACGAAGCAACTATACTCCAATAAAAATTAATTTGAAAAAGTTGGGTAATGAATACAACTTAAAAATATAAAGTTTTTTTTTCAATATTTTTATGGCAACATAGCACAGATTTTGGGCTGTTGTAATAGTTTTCATGGAGTAGTCATTAAAGGAAGATATCACAGTGATTATTACTGTTCTATAAATGATTAAACTTTAACCAAACAGGAAAAAAATGTAAAAGTTTTCTGCATAAAATGTATCAATTTAAAGCTTATCTAATTTAAAAAAATAGAGCTAGCAGATTTTTTATAGAGAAAAATTAATTGCTATATGTACCTATCATTTTTTTTTTTTTTTTTTTTTTTTTGCGGTACGCGGGCCTCTCACTGTTGTGGCCTCTCCCGTTGCGGAGCACAGGCTCCGGAAGCGCAGGCTCAGCGGCCATGGCTCACGGGCCCATCCGCTCCGCGGCATGTGGGATCTTCCCGGACCGGGGCACGAACCCGCGTCCCCTGCATCGGCAGGCGGACTCTCAACCACTGCGCCACCAGGGAAGCCCCGTGTACCTATCAATTTTTATAAGAACAGTGAATCTTTAGGTCTTTATTATTACTAGATCAGGAACTCGGAGAGTTGCTTGTTTTGGGGAACCTCCATTTTCTAGTGTGAATCAGCACAGTTACCATAATGTTTTGTCATTCAACAAAATGCTCACAAATATGAATTTTAATTAAATGTTATGCTGCAATGATAAACTATACCTACATACAGCTTTATGTTAATCCTTGTGGCCTCCCAAAACCCGCCATCCCCATGCCACTGTTGGTGCCTGTGTTCATTTGCTTAATTGTATGAAATGGTAAACAATACCTGAAATTCTTTTTAATATATAATGCAGGACTTGACCAACAGAATGCAATTTCATAGCACTGTTTACGGGTGCAGAATATTATTTTTGGTAGTTTCTTTCTTAAGCAGTTCTTAGTTGAGTTCTTTCTTTTGAAGAGATTTTCAATTTTAACTGGTGTGATGGGTAAGGCTTGTACATGGAAACAAAGTAGCAGATTGAAGTGGTTTTAGGGCTTTAATCCCTTGGTAAATTAGCCAGCAGGCTAGCCTTTTCATAGACATGCTAAACAACAGGTTGATGCCATTTGGGCATTAGCAAAGAGAACCACCTGAGGGAATAGTGAGTGAATAAGAAGAAATGTAGAATGGGAAGAAGGCATGGGTATTAGCTTCTTCTGGGTGGAGTGGCTAAAGTAATACCCATAAATGAGTCATTGTATCTGATATTTTAGGTTTCCCCTTGTATGTTCTTAAACTTACATTATTCTCAAAATTCTCAAATTTACTTTAAAGATGACATTACATTTTATTATTACACAGTGCTAAAGTTGTACATGAAAACTTAAATGCCAGTAAGTTTATAAATATTTACAAGTTATAAATTTATACTTTCTCCTTTTTGAAAAGAGATTTGAGGCTTTCATATTGTTATTCTTGGAGAGAAGAATTCTTGTTATTCTTAATCAAGTAGAAGACATTTTGAAATGTGAATGTGTAGAATTTTAAAAGCATATTTAAATAACCTTGCCTATATGTAAACTACAAACAAATATTTATAGGCTATTATAAAATTATTTTCTTAAAAGTGTTTTCATAGTTTTCCAAACTAATTACTTGAGAGAAATGAACTGTTTGCCATATTGCATTATCTGTATTAGGCAATGTATTTAAATCATACCATAAATAAATAGTGACCAGCACAGTTAGCAACAGTTAATAGGAAAAATTATTTATTTAGACTTTAACCAAGGAATGTAACTTCATGTAAACATAAAAGAATTTATCTAATTTCAGGAAGAGCCAATTATAAATTATTCATTTTGCATATTATTTAAAATTCCTAAACTAGTTGGTACCTTGGTATTGATAAATATTAGAATAATGCACCATGAAGAAAATTGATAAAGGAGGAAAATCATTAAAATAATCTGGTACCCTATGAGGCCCTTTCTCTAGGCTTTTAATTTTTCTTTTAGAAGGGGGGATTTAAGGATCAATATGAAGATCTGTTGATAATATTATATTTAATTAGAGTAATCAAAAACCATGCTCAGAGCGTGACACCTGCCAGGGAGAACTTCAAAAAGATAGTAAGCAGCATGCATTAGAATTGTCTCTTTTGCTTGTCCATGAGCACTAATCTAGCAGAAGTCCCAAATGGGGCAGCTAGTCAGCTATTTTATTGACTTTGATCTGGTTTGGGGGGCAGTTTATTTTCCCATAATGCCATTGATCAATGATTTCCTTTCAGCAGTGATGTAATTAAAGGGCTTTAGTCGGCTTCTGCTGTGTTGCCTTGAAATTTATTATTCTGGAGATTTAAAGAAGATCGATAGGGTGCAGTGGCCTGATGTTTGGACCCGAGTAGGAGGACCCTACTGAGAGTATAGGGCATGCAGAAAACAAGGCTTCAGGACACAAACAAGATGTTTACCTGGGACCCTGAGCTGACCTATTCACAACAGATCCTGTATAACCAGTAGCATTTTAGTACCTATTTTTATCACAGCCTCAAAACTACTTTGTCCTCTTTGTTATTGATTTTTAGAGTTTTTTTTAAAGCAGTTGAAATCAAATATTCCTATTGTCAAAGGAAAAATTAAAATTTAAACATGTTTGCCAGAAATGCAGATTTCAAATGCCTTCATCCTGAAATGGGAATAAAACATGATTAATTCCAGGAATTAATGGATGTCTTTAAAAACTCACTAAGATCTATTAAAATTATGCCATTAATTTGCTTTATTTTATAACTAATTTAAACACAAATAGTTTATATTTGTATGTGTGGAAATGTACATACAATGAACCATGTTCCTAAGTGATCAAAATATCACATTTGGGTAATGAACTCATGGGACATGATCTACCACTAACTAGAAATTAATAATTGCCTTACAACTTACATTATTTGGTAGATAAGTAAAATAAATTCAGAGAGTCTTTATAGTATGTAAACTGTACATCCTGGGCTGCTTCTAATTGTGTTTTAATAAAGTTAAAATAAGTTGAAAATTAAAGGGGCAGGTTTAAGTTCCCCAAACGATTTTCTCTGTTGTTTTGTTAATAAGATTTCTGTTAACAGTTTTTTTTCACCAGGTACATTTGAAAACTCTACACACTTCTTTTAAGAAATCTCAATGTACATTAGCCTGTTTTAGATTTTAAGAAATCCGGAAGTAATCCTCTTTAACTTTGCTTAGCATGACATCTTTTAGTCTTACTTGCCCTATGTCATAGATTTCATGGAGGCCCAGTTTCAAAAATTCGAGAGATGGTGAAAACAGCCCTGACAGGAGAAGAGACAGATGTCCTGAATTCTAATCCTGGCTTTGCCTTTCATTGTCCATATGATTTTCACCAGTTAATAATCACTCTTTGTCTTGGCTTTCTTATCTGTGAAATGCGATTGTGTCTGAGAGGTTGGGGTCGGTCAGGGGAGGATACACAACGTCCCGAAGAGCTCTTTCAAAACTGGCATTCCATCAGACCCTCTCTCCCCTTGATGAGATTGCCTATAGATGCTCTTGATCTACTGGTTAATTATTCCAGTATTAAAACTTGTTTTCTCAACCTTATGATACATTTATTGAACTGTCGCTTTTTGGGACTTTGAGTCATCAAAGCCATGTTGAAAATATAGCAGTTATAGTTAGAAATCGAAGAGTAAACACAAGCACAATTTATTACTTTTCTAAATTTAGCCAGCACCAGCAGACTGAGCCTCTTGATGAAGGTGACACACCATCTAGCCAGAAAACAGACGTGGTAATGCAGACACAGTATCATTTGCTATCTTGATAAACATTAACAAGACCATATGACATAGTTAAGTAATAAGCCGAGGCAAATAACCGTAGCAGAAAAAAATGAGCAAATTAGAGATTTTGTGTACATTTTAATAATCGCCACTAGTCATTTACAGTGAATTAAGATTTCTTGGCATCTTTTCGGACCACCAACGACTTAGTGAAAAATGGTGCTCTTGAATACAGTATATGCAAGGTGAGAGAAACTAGAGGCCTACAGAGAATCATAGTCCCCGCCTCTTGGAGCTTAGAGGCCAGAAGTACTATCATAAAAGGCAGAAGAACTGAAGTGACAAACATAGGTATACATGACACTTCCTAGAGGCACAGTTGAAGATGGAGGGACATAATGTTTTGTTATGTTTTATTTATTTTCTTTCGTAATTTATTTGCTTTATTTTCCTTCATAGCTCTCATTACTCTCTAACATATTTTGTGCTTGATTAGTGGCTTAGCATCAAGCTTCCCTACTAGAAAATAAGCTCTGGTAAGGGCAGGAATTTTGCCTATTTGTTCAAGAACATATCCCCCATCCTGTAAAAGTGACTAGCACATGGTACGTGCTCATTAAAGTTTGTAGGCTTTGGGAGCTGTTGCCTGTATCCACAGAGTAATGTCACCTGAACTGACCTTTAGGTAGCAAAAATTAGAACTACAGGAATAATACAAATAAAAGAGGGTAAATGAAAGATATTGTTTATGGATTTACTAATATATAGTTTATAAAAATTAATGAGTTTAGGAAAGGTAAAGTCATTTAGCTAATATAATTAAACAAGGTAGAGGAAGCATAGGATAATGCACAGGGTTGAGGGAGGATAAATTTTGATATTGTTTGACTATTGCATAAAAGTATGAATTTTACATAATCAATATTTAGAAAATAGGTTGTCAGTATTTTCTATATGTGACTATTATACTAAGAAATACTATCTTTAACACTTGCACTGTACTGAGAAGCCAGGGTTGTTAACCACATAATTGTCCTTTATGCCACTCATTGCTATTATTGTTTAGTCTTAATCCATGAATAAGCTCCTTCTCACTCTAAGTCCTAAGTGTTCCTCATGGAATGTGCTTACTTTTTTTCCATGTATGTTTTCATCTTAAGTGATCTCATCCATTCCCAGGACTTCAGATATCACCCATGTGCAACAATTTCTAAATTCCAACCCTCTCTTCAAAACTGCAGACTTACATAGCTAACTGCCGGTCTTCTCTACTTACATGTCAAACAGGCAAGATTGTCCTGAATTCTTTTATCTTCCTGCTCCCATCCTCATCCTGCTCCTCTTTCATTGTCCCTCCATTACATCTTTCCAGTTGCTTAAAAGAGCAATTTGGCAAGGTCCCCGCCTGCCACATCCATTCTGTTAGCATGGTCTGTAGCCACCTAAAATACATTTTAATCTTTCTACTAATCCCATTTTTACTGCCTTTACTCTAGGCAAGTCATCATCATTCCCTTGCCTTGACCACTGCAGTAGCTTTCTAACTCACGTGTTCACAGTCTTGCCCCCTATAATCCATCCCATAACACCCAGAACGATGTTAACCTATAAACTGGAACCTGTCATTCCCCTGCAAAAAAAAAAAAAAAAACCTTCAGTGGCTTTCATTTGCCTTTAGGATAAAATTTCAGAATTCTTAATATGGCTACAAATTCTTCCAGGTTTGCCTGTGTCTACTTCTCCAGCCTCATCTTGGACTGCTCTTTACTAAACTGTGACTATACTGGCCTGCTTTTTGTTTTTTGGTTTGCATGTTATTCCATCTGCCTGAAATACTTACCTCCTTCCTCCCTCGCAGATTAATTTAGGCTTGTTATTAAAGTTTCAGCTTAAATTTCGTATCTCAGTGAAGCCTTCCTGACGCCTATCACTAGATAGTGTCAGCATCTCTTGAAACATTGTGAACTTTTTCTTCATAGCAATCGATCAGTTTTTAATTAAATACGATGTTCATAATTATTTGTTTGACCTTTTTCAGACTTTTAGAGAGTCAGAACGTGGGTCTCTTTTGTATACTATGTTCTCAACACCTAGCATAGTTCCTAGCATATAGAAGGTACTCAGTAAGATTCTCTGTTTTTTAAACATAATTTATCTCTTTTGGATGTTTAGGTATTCAGCATTTCACAGTTCTCTTTGACCTATTGTAGTATGAAATATAGAGAAAAGTATGTAAGTGTACAGATCACCAAATTATGAAGCATATATCTGTGTTACACCACCCAGATCAAGAAGCAGCACTTTGCTAGTACCTCAGAAGCCCCCATTTTCTCCTTCCTGTTATAACTACCATCTTACCCTCTATTATGGTAATCACTCCCCTGCTTTTATTAATAGTTTTACCACCTAAGTATATAATGCTAAGCACTATAGTTAAATTTTCCCAGTTTTGAACTGGAATCATATACTATATATTCTTTTGGGTCTTTGTTTTCTCAGCATTGTTCTTAAGACTCATCTGTTTGCATGTAGCTGTACTGTGTTGTTTTTGTGCTATATAATATTTCATTGTATGAACATACTGCAGTTTTTTTTACCCTTCTTGCCATTGATGTACTTTTGTTGTCTTCAATTTGCAAATAATATGAACAAGGCTGCTCTGAGAATTCTTGTAAAAGTTCATATCCTGGTTCACTTGTACAAGATCTTCTCTAAACTCCACACCTAAGAGTGGAATTGCTGTCTCATACGGTATGTGTAATTTCAAATTTACTAGGATGTGAAACTTTTCCAAAGTGGTTATATCAATTTCTCTTCTCAACAGTAGTATATAAGAGTACCATTGCTCTACCTTCTCACCAATACTTGGTATGGTCAGACTTTTCTATTTTAGCCAAACTTAAATCATTTTACTTTTAATTTCCATTTCGCCGATTACCAGAAAGCTTTAGTAGTTTTTCATTGGTTTGTTAGCCACATGAATTTCTTATTTTATGGAGTGTCTACTTAAGTGTTTAGCCCATTTTCCTACCATTGTATGTTTTTTTCTTCTTGACTTCATGGAATTCTTGATAGATTCTGGATATGAGATTTTTGTTTAGAGTTAATAAATATTTATGAATGACTGAATGTAGCTCTTCCCAACCCACTTACCTATTCCTTCTCATATACTGGAGATATATATATTTAAGATACAGAACAATATCAGTGTTCATTCTGCTTTCAGTTGTGAGGAATTTTTTGATATCTTTATTAACTACCGTTTTTATTCTAAAGATAATTCAAGACAGAAGTTAAACTTTAAAAGAAGGTCTCTTTCATGGTTTATAGGAAAAAAAAAGATTTCCAACTTGTCTAAAGAGTTAGAGTTTTTCTTTCTGAAATGAGAAAAATAGGGAGGGAGGAAGGGATGAGAATCATAATATACATTAATTCAAATGCTTTTGAATTTATCTGAAAATTCTTGGTCTTATTCATGTAACTGTGATGAGCTCTACTAGAACCATAAAATGTAAGTGGTTCAAATTATCGTTTCAGAGCCATTGATTTTGGGTCTCTTCTTGGCTGAATTTTACTGATTCTTTAAAAATCACTTCATGTCACTTTCTTTCGGAAGTCTTAGTTATCGTCCACCAGACTGAGTTAGTTCTGCATTCCCTTTGCATATCTGTATCATAGAACTTAACTACTACACTGTTATAAAAATGGATTTTCTCGTCTGCCTCCCCTACTGGACTTGTTTCTTTAGAACTTCCATAGGTAGTCTCTCAATCATCACCACCTAGAATAGTCATAAAGTCAGTCTTCTTTAAAAAGAAAAAGCTAGTGGGTATAGGGAGGCCTTATCCCCCTCTGCACTCTTCTCTCCAATAAATCATTCCCTTAAAGGGTTAAGTTAAAAATTTAGTGCTCTCCATTGCTGAACTAGAAGATTAATTATATAGGAACGTTCTTAGAGTTGACAGTTTTTACAGTTAGTTTCTCTCTGATTTTCATTTTAAAACTATCCTTAAAATCTAAACAAAAAAAAAAGGTCATAAAGAACCTAGAGGCAGGACAGGAATGAAGACGCAGACCTACTAGAGAATGGACTTGAGGACACGGGGAGGGGGAAGGGTAAGCTGGGACGAAGTGAGAGAGTGGCATGGACTTATATATAGTACCAAATGTAAAATCGATAGCTCGGGAAGCAGCCACATAACACAGGGAGATCAGCTCAGTGCTTTGTGACCACCTAGAGGGGTGGGATAGGGAGGGTGGGAGGGAAGGAGACACAAGAGGGAAGAGATATGGGGATGTATGTATACGTATAGCTGAATCACTTTGTTATAAAGCAGAAACTAACACACCATTGTAAAGCAATTATACTCCAATAAAGATGTTAAAAAAAAACTATCCTTAAAATTTTTGTTGTTTAGGCTTTCTGGTGTTTGATCATGTTAAACAAAAAAGCAGATTGCGAATTTTGCGTTTATCATTTTCTTGCAAGCAAATTCCTTCTCTAAGAGGTATTAACTTAGATCTTCATTAGATGGGATAAAATGAAATGTTGTTTATGTTTAACCCTTGAGTGTCCCTTGAGGAATACAAATGAATCTTCTGTAAATACATTCATTAGACGTTCTGTTGGGTGTCATTAATGATTTCATTGTTAGTTAAAAGTATCCTCCTTTGTCCCTGTATTTGCTCCTAGACAAATAATGAAACTTCTTCATTGTTTTTACTTGAAGACAGTGTGAGGCAAGAAAGCAGGGAATATATTACGGCTGTCTCTCTAGATATTATTATATCTATTATATTATCTTATTATAATATATTATATTATATTATCTCTCTAGATATTATTATATCTATTATATCTAGATATTATTATATCTATTATATCTATTATATTATCTTATTATATCTACGACTTATCTCTCTTATTATCTTATTATCTCTTTTCTTTTGATTTATACCTCTATGACCTGCTTCCTGTTTCCAAAGAGGTAGGGTTTGAGAAATAGTCAAGTTTAGTTTTATTCTATTAATTAACTCATTCTTTTTTTTTCCTTTGATAAAGTGATCCAGCTTGAACGAGTCTACTGAATAGTTGAAAATTATTGTCTTCATAGAATATGAAGAATGCTTTTTCAGTCATGTGCACTGCTACTTTTTGCCTTTTACAGAATATACTGGGTTTGATATGGGGCTCTGGCATCAGACTGCCTCTGTCAGTTTTGGCTCTATCATTTACTAGCTGAGTGACTTTAGATAATTACTGAAATTTTCATGCCTCAGTTTCCTCACTGGTAAAAATAGGATATTAATGTTGAGTATTAAATAAGTTAATATATGTAAAACACTTAGAATAATTGGTAATACATGGTAACTCAGTAAATACTAGCTTTTGTTTATTATTATTATTGTTATTAACCGTGTTATGTGAGTTGATTGAACCAGAACTCACTATAGAAAGAGAACAAAAACTATTGGTTATTTGTTGTCTCAGACAGATAGAATGATTTTATATCTTTGCTTCTTCAACAAGATGAAGAGCCTGACAAGACTAATATTTTGAGTTATATTACAACAAATTATTATAATTGGTTCATGGAAGGCTTCATTAATAATATTTGACTTCAAAATACATAATTTGCATAGCTTCTACTGATTAACTATTCTTAAGTTGCTTTTGCTTTATTAATTAGATTTTTTATTACCCCTTGATTTTCAAGTTTCATGGAATTTCAGATGTGATATATCTAGACTTTTCCTTTATTATGTCACAGACTATCCTAAGTGTTAGAACATATGACCATATCTTTTATCCTGAAAATCACTGGGTATATTATTGCACATGCTCAATACCTATTTTATTTGTGCTCTCAATATTATGCTTGCTTTATTTAGTCATTTCATACTTTGAATTACCATCCTATTGATATTTTATATAGAATAATTTCCTTTATCTACTTTCTAGTTACATTTTTTCTTTTTCTTTTGCTATTGTTTTTGTATTTCTCAACCATTTTGATAGTTTCAATTTGTATCAGTTTTTAAATTTATTTTCTTTTTTTAAATTAACTGGTTTATTTATTTTTGGCTGTGTTGGGTCTTTGTTGCTGCACACAGGCTTTCTCTAGTTGCAGTGAGCGGGGTCTACTCTTCATTGCAGTGCGCGGGCTTCTTATTGTGGTGGCTTCTCTTGTTGCAGAGCATGGGCTCTAGGCACATGGGCTTCAGTAGTGTGGCACGCAGGCTCAGTAGTTGTGGCTTATGGGCTTAGTTGTTCTGTGGCCTGTGGCACCTTCCCAGACCAGGACTCGAACCCATGTCCCCTGCATTGGCCAGCGGATTCTTAACCTCTGCACCACCAGGGAAGCCCTAATTTATTTTCTTGAAGTATAGTTGATTTACAATATTGTGTTAGTTTCAGGTATACAGCAGAGTGATTCAATATCTTTTCGATTATTTTCCATCATAGGTTATTACAAGATATTGAATATAGTTCCCTGTGCTAAACAGTAAATCCTTGTTGCTCATCTATTTTATGTACAATAGCTAGTATCTGTTAATTCCATAATCCTAATTTATCCTTCCCCCTGTCCCTTTCCCCTTTGGTTACCATATGTTTGTTTTCCATGTCTGAGTCTATTTCTGTTTTGTATATAGATTCATTTGTATTATTTTTTAGAGTCTACATATAAGAGATATCATATAATATTTGTCTTTCTCTGTCTGATTTACTTCAATGAGTATGATAATCTGTCTTTTTTTTGGCTGTGCCGCACGCCACGTGGGATATTAGTTCTCCGACCAGGGATCGAACCCACACCCCCTGCATTGGAAGTGCAGAGTCTTAACCACTGCACCACCGTGGAAGTCCCAGTATGATAATCTCTAGGTTCATCCATGTTGCTGCAGATGGCAACATTTCATTCTTTTTTATGGCTGAGTAATATTCCATTGTGTGTTTGTGTGTGTGTGAAGGTAAGGTAAGAAGTTTCCCTTTTCTCCACACCCTCTCCAGCATTTATTATTTGTAGACTTTTTGATGATAGCCATTCTGACCAATGTGAGGTGATACCTCATTGTGGTTTTAATTTGCATTTCTCTTAATTAGTGAGCATCTTTTCATGTGCCTATTGGCCATCTCTATGTCTTGTTTGGAGAGATGTCTATTTAGGTCTTCTGCCCATTTTTTGATTGGGTCTTTTTTTTTGATACTGAGTTGTATGACCTCTTTGTATATTTTGAATGTTAACCCCTTGTTGGTTACATCATTTGTAAATATTCTCTCCCATTCTCTAGGTTGTCTTTTCATTTTGCCGATGGTTTCCTTTGCTGTGCAAAAGCTTTTAAGTTTGATTAGGTCCCATTTGTTTATTTTTGCTTAAAACATGGCCCCCAAATTCTTTGACACTTTTCCCTTCGAGGAGCTGAGTCTGTGTCCTCTCCCTTTAAATCTGGGCTTTCTGACTACTTGACCATTAGAAAACAGTTAAGTTATACTCTCCCAGTTTCCAGGTCCACGCCTTCAGAAACTGGCAGCTTCCACTTCCTGTCTCATGGGACATTTGCTCATGGAGACCAGCCTCCATGCTATGAGGAAGCCAAACAGCCTCATGGAGGAGCCGCATATGAGTGTTCTGACTGACAAATCCAACTGAATTCCTAGTTGATAGCCAGCAACAACCATCAGGTACATGAGTGAGCAAGCCTTCAGGGAATTTCAGCCCCCAGCCATCAAGTCAGTCAACAACCTTTGTGTTGCCCCATTTGATGCTGCATGGAGCAGAGCTACTCTGCCTGAACCCTGCTCAAGTGCAGTTTGTAAGCAAAGTTAATGATTGTGGTTGTTTGAAGCACAAGTTTGGGTTGGTGTATTTCATAATAAAGATAACTGACATGTAAGGGTGAGCTCTTTTCCTTTCTTCATAATAACATTTTTAAAGAAGTAAGTCTTATTGGAACTAGTTCTCAGAAAATTTGACTGTGGAAGTCATTTGGTATTTTCTGCATAGGAATAAGCTATTTAGAAGGTCCATTAAAGAAAATTTTAAGCTCTTGATAACATATATAAGTAAAGCAGAAAAATAATCTCATCACTTTTCTCTTCTCTTTGAATATGTATATTTCTTATACTTTCACTGACTATAATAACTGCCAGTTTTCTTAATATCATCATCATTATTATTGTCTTATTTTGTATAGAACAGAGATGGCAAATATGAAACATCGATCAGCATTCATTTAGGCTAAATGTATAGCTTAGTAGTAGTTGACCAGTGTACTTTTTTATGCTGAGTCCAGGTATAACTTCAGAATTCTCAACACAGCACTTCATGTTGTTGCTACTAGTGGCATTGGAATGGACATCTGAGATGAGACCTATAGTTTATAAAATATCTTATAAATATTTTTAAATTTTACATATAACATCATCTTCATGTATAATTCTCTCCCCTTCCCAACTTGGCCCCCAAACTCTCAAAGCTACCTTGATGCCACCATCACGCTGCTTGCAATTTGAAGGCATTTCTTTTATTTTTGAGAGGTCTCTGCTTCACATACATTTTTTTTTTCCTTTTCTCTTTTTTTAACCTCTCCTGTAGCTTTTTTCTGTGTTAGGTTAAAAGTTACCTACCCTTGCGGGAAAAAAATCACTCCAAAATTTCCCTACAGGGACAGTATGGTGAGTGGGAAAAACTATTACAATTTCCTATAAAAGAGCTTCACTATGGAAAAAAGATGAGAAGTAAGTACATGAGTGATGAGGTTACTTGCAAAATTTTATAGTACATCTGAAGAGAATGATTATGTAAGGAAACTTAAATTGGTTGAGGCCATGCTGTGTCCCAGGTGCTGGACCACTTACTCACTTTAACTCATTTGATCATCACAACACACCTACAAGTAGAATATTACTATCCAAATTTTTCCATTTATACAGATTTATTAATCCTTTGTTCTTATTCATCTGTTAATTTATTCTTTTTCTTCTATAAATTATTTGAAGGATTCTATAGCAAAGTAATAAAATGGTGGTGTGTGAGTTTTTTTAAATCAGAAAAAGGAAAAATATTCATTGATCAGTCAAGAGCAAGAGAAAAATAGAACAAATTTCACACATCAAAATGCCTATAGAGTTGCTGTCTCTTGTTCTAGGTTTTCTGACAACCAAAGCCAAAAGCAGATTATCAGAGAGAACCAAAAGTCTTACCCTTAAAGCCTCAAAGCTTTCCCTAAAAGGGAATTCTCACATGGGGCTTTATGTAGGGCATTTTTATTAAATGAAATATTATAAACATTCAAGTGCTATTTCATGTGTTTATTACTGTCTTCTTATCATCATCATCATGTGATATAGTATATAATATCCTCAACATTATAATTGCAAGAAATGAAATAATAGGTTTCATGTACCTCTTACTTTTAATGTCTATCAATAAAAGCCATAGAAAAAGTACGATAGTGAAATTTAGTGTGCTAGGAAAATATGATCCAAGAATATAGTATTCTGATGAATCTGCTTGAATTTAATTAAAACCCAGTATATATGGAGAAACAGAGTGAATGCATGTTTTTTTAATAATTCTTCCTGTGTGAACTTTTGTCTAGCCAGGCTCTTATACTAGCTGAATAGGAGTCATTTCAGTCCTCTCTGCTCTTAGAAGCATCTGAAGTGTAAATACTTCATGTGGTTGATTCAGGGGTGGATTCTTAAACTTTAGAGACCAAATAAACAGGTGAGATGGGGTGACATTCTTTTATGGAAACCCAGGAACCTAAAGAGTACTCCCTCCTAGATAGCTAGCCTATTACTTCTGCAGGAAGGTAGGCCAAGAATGGGATACTTCCGGGAAAGCCCAGAATTTTTCTCAAGTATCAATGCTGCATCCATCTCAGGACAAGAACATATAAACAAAACAATTCCCAAATTTTTACAGCCTTGAGCAGAGCAGAAATTTCCATTTCATTTCATACTTCATGTTACTTAATTTCTCATTATGGTCCTAGAAAATTCTCAGAAGTGTTGCCATCAAACATCAAATTTGATAAAGCTTCCCAGAAAAATGACTAAGATTAATTTGTTCATTTGATTAAAAGTTTCAGATTAAATAAAGCACCAAGTGATACATTTCTGCCATCAAAACTGTTCAAAGCCTCCATTTCTGCCATCAAAACTGTTCAAAGCCTCCTTTTACTTGGAAGTAATTTTAAGCAAGTGAGCTCACCTAGAGAGATTCAAAATATGGTTTACTCTACCTTCAAAACATACGATCCAAGTTTTTAATCAAATGAACTTTAGAAGGAGACATTACTGTGACCCAATGAGAAAGGGATTTAGGATTTTTGTCATTCAAGAGCACTAAAGAGCTGAAAGAAAAGTAAGCATTGTGGGTATCAACTAGAGTCTATGCCATAATTTCTTTAAATGGCAAATGAAAATAAGGTTTACCTTGAGAATATTCAACGTGAAATTTTTTAATTTTGCTAATTACCTGATTGGTGAAAGCCCGATTGAGTACCCATTTGAATTTGCTTTGGTCGCATTTTAATGTGTCGTTACACATATATTTGAATTGTGTCAATTACGTTTCTATCAAATTTCAGCAAGTATTAAAATGTAATTATAATCAATATAAACATAGGAGTAAGCGAAATATTTAATATGTAGACTTTTACAAAGATTTCTTATGAAGTTATTATGAGATGCAAGGGCCCCACTGAATAGTACTTATTTCTATGACCTGTGCATCTTCTTATCATTTTTTTCTCCATTAGATGGAAAAACTGATGTTCTGGCTCTGTTATGGTCCTAGGATCACAACACAATGCACAAGTGGACAATGGCCAGTTATGGAGATAATTCAAGCAATTAATTCTTTACTATCCTAGGTGACAGTTTATTTATAACTAACTAAAAGCTTGAGTTCTGGTTTTGTTTATGATTTTTATTCTTCTAAAAGAAGTGAAGAAGAGAAAGCCCTGAGCTATAGTACTGATCCACTCTGAGTAATCTAAGCGGGTCACTTAACCTGATGACCATAAGGTCCACAGAAGTTATTTTCCAACTCTAAAATCATATGATTTATGCTTTTTATTTCATAAAAAAATTGAAACATTGACAATTGCATTTTGGATTTGCACCTACTTCATATTTAGGCTGAGCAGGTAATGATGCCCCCTCCCTTTGTGCTGCCTTTATAGATTTGGAGATATAACACTTTGTTATAGTGCATCGGTCCTCATGAAATAGACTTATGTCTTCTAAAAACCCAAAGATAGAATAGAATCATATAATAGGCACTTTAGCACAAAAGAGACTAATGCAACACACTCAAAGTTTAGCCCTTTACATTAGCAGCAAGTTTTACTGTAACTTTTTTTTTCGTTAACAGTCCTTTGAAATAGGTCGAGGTTGTTCTCTAATGCAAACACACACACACACACACACACACACACACACACACACACGAATTCATTCTTTCTCATTCTCTCTTCTACCCTCCTCTACCTCTCCCTCCCTCCCTCCCTCCTTTCTTTCTCATAGGCAAGACTCAGAAAGCCTCATCTTAAAACAGATTTGAAGAATTTACCTGTTTACGTTTATAACCTGTGTCATAAAGTGTTTTGAGAGGTGTGCTAACACATGCAGCACATTCAGTCACTTGTTACCTCAACAAATGTCATTATCTCATGTATGCCAGGCGTTGTGCCAGGCACTGGGGATAAGGCAAGCAAAATAAACCCGAACTCTGCCCTACATTTAGAAGGTTAAGTGGTGGCACACTCTTACGAATGAGGAAACAGATTTGGCTGAGAGTACTGAAGCTCATGAAACGATTTAAAATGATTTGTTTGAGACTCAGTAAGTTAACCAAACAGACAAGAATCTAAGTCAGAATTCCACAACCCTATGGTAGCCTAAGGAACTGTGATCATCTCTAATTAGCAGTGTGGAAAGATTACTATTCTGAGAGTAATAAGGTCTTGATTCTTGGACTGGCTCTGCTGCTAATTAGCTGTGTCACTTTGAACAAGTCACTTGACATACCTGGGCCTCAAATTTTCTCACCTATAAAAATGAGAGGGACTTCCCCGGTGGCGCAGTGGTTAAGAATCCACCTGCCAATGCAGGAGCCACAGATTCGAGCCTTGATCCAGGAAGATCCCACATGTTGTGGAGCAACTAAGCCCATGTGCCACAACTACTGAGCCTGCACTCTAGAGCCCGTGCTCCGCAGCAAGAGAAGCGAGTGCAGTGAGAAGCCCGCACACCGCAACAGAGTAGCCCCCACTCGCCGCAACTAGAGAAAGCCCGCGCGCAGCAACAAAGACCCAACGCAGCCAAAAATAAATAAATAAATAAATTTTAAAAAAAGAGAGAAGTGAACTTGGGGGTCTCTAAGATCCTTTTCAAATCTCAAGTTTATGATTATCCAAATGTACAAAGCCAACATAAATGAAATTCCTAGTTTTCTTAAAGATACAAAGTAACATATATATAAAGTAATAGCTTTTCTATATACTTGCAGTTGTCTATAAGGTGTAAATAAAAATATAATTCGTGTAGCAACAAAAGAATAAAATAACTAAAAGAAACTTGACTGGTAATTAAAAATATTTTACTGAGCACTTAAAGTGTGCAAACAAGACTATTAAATGCTAGGTAAAAAGTTAAGGAGCCCGCCTCCATGGAACTATGTTCTGGTGGGGAAAGCAAACAGAAGGTAGTTATTTGTACAATTAATAATGCAATAATAATTTTTATAAATGCAGTGAAGGCAAAGAGTGGACTAATAAGAGAGCATGTAACAGCCAAGCCTAAAAAATTCACTTATCTTTCCTCCATTCAACAGCAATTTAAGTATGGTTTGCCTGGGACTGAGGAGAGTTTTCCCAAGACTTGATATTTTCAGTGTTAAAACTAGGGAAGTCTCAGGCAAACTAGGACATTGTTCACACTAGGACCATAGTACATTTTGAAAACAAAGACCAGTGTGGATGGGACCATAAGGAATAAGATGATTGAGAATAGCTTGAATGAAGCTGGTAAGGTAGGCAAGGAATAGATGACTTATAGCCTTATAAACCATGCGAATTTTAGGGCTTTGCTTTTTTTCCCAAGCGCAAAGCCATTGTAGGGCATGGCATGATTAGAATTCATTCTTAGAAAATCCATCTGCCTGTAGTAAGGATAGTGGATTTAGTGGTGATGGTAAATGTCGTGGTGGTAGTGATAAGGGTTATCACAGAGCTAGTTTTAGAAAGATTAGTAAAGTTATTGCAGTAATTACTGTAAAAGATGATGGACTTAGGATAATGGCAATAAAGATGAGAAGAAGTAGATTAAAATATATGATACATTAGATGTAAAATTGATAAAATCTAGAATTAATGATTGTGGGAAGGTCAGGTAATGAGAGAGTAATTGGCATCTAGAGAATTTGAGATAATAGAATATTCTTAAAGAAGTGTTGAGTGGAGGAAGTGCCGCAGGCTAATGAAAAGACTACTGAAAACATGTCATGGGAGCGTTGCCTTAAAAATATAGCAGAAAGTTGACTTTTGAAAGACTGTACCACAAAAGAGTAAGAAAATACTAAACTGCATTTACCATGTGCTATCACTAAAACTTATGAAAAACATATGCTATTTAAAATAAGAGGGAAAGAAAAAAAAGGAGAAATAAAATGGAGACAGACCAGCATGATGATAACTATATGTCATTTAGAGCTTGAAAGCTTGCCTTCAAATCCAGGTTTGACCACACCACTTATCAACTCTAGGATTTTAGTTTCTAATTTAGTTTTATTGAATCATAAGGTCCTCATAGATAATAAAGAAAAACTAAAATGATGCTAAAATTTACAAAGATAGTACAAAAATGCAGAAAGAAAAGTATAGGTTAATTTTTTTTTTTTTTTTTTTTTTTTGCGGTATGCGGGCCTCCCAACTTTGTGGCCTCTCCCGCTGTGGAGCACAGGCTCCGGACGCGCAGGCTCAGTGGCCATGGCTCACGGGCCCAGCCGCTCTGTGGCATGTGGGATCCTCCCGGACCGGGGCACGAACCCGCCTCCCCTGCATCGGCAGGCGGACTCCCAACCACTGCGCTGCCAGGGAAGCCACTAGGTTAATATTTGTAATACAGGTTTCAGAGCCCTAATAAAAACTACCAAGGATAAATCAATGCATGACACAGCTACAAATTTTTAGCGATTTGAAATAAAGTTATATCCTAACACCACACCATAAAAAGTAAATAAATAAATAAGGGTGGGACCCTAAACAAATAGGACTTGCTGTCCTTACAAGAGTGTCCTTACAAGAAGAGAGAGAGACATCAGGGGTGTGTGTGCACAGAGGAAAGGCCATGCGATGACCTAGCGAGAAGGTGGCCCTCTGCAAGCCAAGGGGAGAGGCCTCAGGAGAGACTAACCCTGCTGGCACCTTGAACTTCCAACTTCCAGAACTGTTGAGAATATAAATGTGTGTTGTTTAAGCACACTCACCCACCCCCAAAAAAAGAAACTATGAAATAAATATGTTAAAATGATTCAAGAGAGAAAATAAGGTATAGAAACCACAGTGTAAGAACAGAATAGGATGAAAAATGTATAGGCAGATTATTGATTCCAGATTTGAAAACTTTTCTTGCCCAACAGACCTTAGCATCAGGAACCACAGATGGCAGAGTCAATAGGTCATTTCACAAAATTTTCTTAAACAGAAAAATTCAAAAGGTAAATGACTAACAAACAAAAAACCCAATTAGGTTTTCGCTGTGTGGTTCAGACATTGTTAAACATTTTTCACCACTTATCCATCCCTGATCCCAGAATAGAAGAAGCGTTTCTGATAAAGGGGTTGTGTGTGTGTGTGTGTGTGTGTGTGTGTGTTAGGTTTTCATCAGAAATTGTTTTTATTTAACGTATATAATCTAAATCTGGAGATGTTCTGGGTTTTTGATATAGAATTTAAAAGCTCCATTCAAAAAAAAATGATATTGAAGAGCAGATTGCCACGAGTAGCTGAGACAACTTTGACTTTGAAGGACAAAGAGGAAGGGTGAGGATTTATCCTACCAGATAATAAGGTTCTGTATAAAAGCTAAAATGTGCATCAGTGGAAAGGAATAGAGAGCCCAGAAACATCCCCACACACATGTGAAAACTTGCTGTTAAATATAAATAAGGGGAGGTTTTTTTTTTAATATATGTAGTAGTATTGAAAGAATTGATTATTCATGTGGAAATTTCAGAAAGCTTAAATGTAAAAAGTGAAATGTTAATACTTTTAGAGGAAAATGGAGATTAGATTTGCAATCTAAGTATAGGGAATGATTTCTTAAGTAAAACAGCGTTTAAAAATATAAGTTTTAAAATACAGTAAAATTGGACACCTGATAAAAGGTACAATACAGTCAAAAGATGTGCCGCATACTACGAGAACAAATGCAATGTTTGTAACTGACAAATTGTTAACATATAGAATATATAAAGTAGCTTTTAAAATCCTACAAATCAATAAGAAAAAGAAAATTTTACAGTAAAATAGGCTAAGGATAGAAGCAATTCTGAGGGAGTAAACCCTAGTGGCCAGTTTTTGAAGAGATGCTCAATGTCTCTAGAAGAGAACTGCATATATAAAAAAAAAAAGAAAATGTCATCTCAGACCAATGGATTGTCAGAAATTAAGAAATCCAACAATACTAGATGATAGCAAGAATATAAGGAAATAGGCATGATGAAATATTAACATCTATTAATTTGAATATTATACTATTCTCTGTATTTTTAATAGGTTTGACATATTACATTACTTATTTTATTTTAAATTAAAATATCCAGTGCATTTTAGTGATGTAGAAGTCAATGAAGAGCAGTTTGGTTGAGTGGTAAAGTTAGAAGCCATATTGGAATGGACTAGAGAATGAATAGGTGTTGGAGAAGTGAGACAGAGTTTCAAAAAAAGTTTGTGTTTAAAGAGAGGAGTTGAAAGGACAGGGGGCTAAAATGAAAGGTCACAACCTAGATAAGTTGGGGGGAGATTTAACAAAAATGATACTAAAGTTTATCTAGAAGAAGAATTTCATGAGTATAGCCAAAAAAATTTAAGGTCAAAATAATGAGGTTGATATGGCTTGACCAAATATTAAAATATATGTGTTACTGGTGTAAGAATCACCAAAGCAGTGAAACATAGTAGAGAGTTCAGAAAGAGATCAAATTACATATGGAAATTTGTAATATATAACAAATGATTTTTATATTTCTTCCTTTTTTCCTTATCCATATGTTTGTATCACATATATATATATATATATATATATATATATATATATATTTTTTTTTTTTTTTTTTTCGGTACACAGGCCTCTCACTGCTGTGGCCTCTCCTGTTGCGGAGCACAGGCTCCGGATGCGCAGGCTCAGCGGCCATGGCTCATGGGCCCAGCCACTCCGTGGCATGTGGGATCTTCCCGGACCAGGGCACGAACCCGCGTCCCCTGCATCGGCAGGCGGACTCTCAACCACTGCGCCACCAGGGAAGCCCTAAATATATTTTTATTCTGCTTTTTTGTATCTACTTTTCTATGAGAATAATTTTCCCAACATAACTTTATTTAGCGTAATTTTATTGACTGTATAATATCTGTCCAGAAAGTATAACATTAGCCACTTGCCTAGATGAGTATTTATTCATATTATTGCTTTTTTATTAAAATAGTGCTTGATGAATATCTTCATGCATTTTTTTCATTTTAAACTTCTTTGATTTACATTTTCAGAAGTGAAATTATTGTATCAAAGAGTGTAAATAATTTTTTGGTTCTTGAAATATAGTGCTGTATTTCCCTCTATGAAACCATAGCTAGGGAAGCAATGAACATCATCTCCTGTTTGAAAAATTATATTTCAAGTCTTTTTTTCACCCTAACCAGAATGATAGTATTGTTTATTCTGCTTTCCTCTAGGAAAGGAGTCCAGCTTCCACTCTCAGTGTTGCATGTATATAAGTCTAATAAACCTTCAGCCAGATTGTTTTAGCTGTCTTTAGCCTACTGATTTCTTTGAAATACCACCTATATAAATTTTAAGTGGTAATGCATACCTGTTTGATCAATACAATAAGCAAAAAAAAAACACTGAGTAGAAAATAAAATAATTTCATCCTCATCATTAATCTATTAAAGAGACAAAATTACCACTCCTAGGAAACAGTACTAGAGAAGAGCAGAGATTTTTCTGGGGTCAGACAACCTGGACTTGAATCCTGGCTCTATCACTTAGAAACTGTGTGACACCAAGCAATGTGTTATACCTCTCTGCACCTCAGTTTCCTTAACTATGAGTATAAAAACTATATAGGATTCTTGTGAGCGCTGAATGAATTAGTACTACATGTAAAATATTTAGAAAGATTCCTGACACGTATTAAGGGTTCAATAAATGTTGAGTTGGCACCTAACATTTATTCTAATATTTTTGTAGTCTTTGCTATCTTGTATAGCAAACACTAGAAAGCAGAAATCTACATATTCAGAATTCTTTGCATCTAAGATTCTGAATATGGGTTAAGTTCCACCAATTAAATCTATTCATGTGGAATTTTGAAGTGGAAGTGGTATGGAGGCAGTCTTCCTGCAGCTACAGCTGTGGAGATCTGGAGTACCTCGTCAGCTGTGTTCCAGTGTCTAGTCACTAGCTTTGTGCAGGTGGAGAGGCTGGTTCAGTGGTAGCTTTCTGATTTGCAGCTCTAGTTGGGTATTCTTGAACTTTTGAGTTCAAGTGGAAGCCTCCTGATTTCTCACCATCCTGCCTGTGGTAGAGGGAGCAGCTCCCTGGCAGGCTAGTTCTAGGGTGTTGATTTGGGCTTCATCCTTAGAAGCCTGACCCAGAGCCTATGTTTTCAGCTCTTCCAGCAAAGTATTCAGTTCCCCATGTAAAATTCATTTTGCTTCAAGTCTAGAAAAGTTTCTATTTCATGCAACTGATGGTAATGGTGGTAGTAGCAGCAGCAGTAGTAGCAGTAGCAATGTAGTAGTAGTAATTATTATTGAAACTTTTGCATTATGAATCTTTCCAAAATGGAAAAACTTTAAAAGCAGAGATGCCAGTCATTTGTAATGGATCATGAAACCTTTCCACCCTGAACCCAGACAAGCAACTGAGTCCTCAGCTCAGAACGCAAGTCAGCCACTACCATTAAACTGGAGCTAGTTTGCCAGTCTTGGTTTATGTTAGTATTTTTCCTTAGAATTTAGCTTCTCTACAGCTTCATATTATGTATTATACCTCATATATATTATTGGTTAGGGTGTATACTAACATTAGAGAGAGGAAAGGCACAGAGTGGCTAGGGGACTGATGTTCAGATCAGTGTGAAATCATTGGGACCACCCAGGAAAAAGGAAATTCTATTTCAGTTTAACAAGTATTTCCTGGGCTTCTGTTGTTTATCAGTTACTAGGCACTGGGGAGATATAGAGATGAATAAGATACATTCCATATTCTCAAATTGCTCGCAGAGGGAAGACAGACCTACACATAAATAAATTGTATTCTGTACTAGACTATGAGCAACTTGAGATCAGTGTCTTGTTCACTGTTGTAACTTTATCACCTACCTCACTGCCTGGTATATAGTATGTGCTCAATAGACATTTTTTAAATAAATAAGACATTTAAAAAATAATTTCAGATCCAGTGTGGACAGAATAGAAACAGTTAACCTGAGAAAGTTAGGTAAATCTTTTGTTGATGGTAGTATCAAAAATGGTTCCATGATCAAATAAGCTTGGGACTCACCACATTGTATCTCCCTCACAGAGAGACACAACACTCGTTAGAGTATTAGAGATTCTGATGAGTTGTGCAGTAAAGGAATAGTTTAATTTTGCCCAACCAAATATTTTCCAGATATATTTAACTACAGAACACTTTTAGCACCTTGTGCAGAACAGAGTTTGGGAAATGCTCCTCCAGTTATTTCCTGAAGCTAATCTGTAATAAAAATCCTTTTATGCTAGAACATTGTGACTTTGATAATAGCATTTAAAATCTTGGTGTCATGAGCTTGGTATTGTGAGTAAATGTTTAAATAAATTACAGATAAATCTCCACAAAAAAAGTATGTCTAGCAGAGCATTTCTTTAGTCTCAGTATTAGCAATATAATTTTTCTAGATTATAAAAGGTGGGATACTCTGAAGAACAAAGCATTTTAAACAATCCAGTTTTTCTTTTTATTGAAAAAAATTTATTTATAGCTTTTAAAATTAAAATGTGTTGTTTAAAAAGTTTTCTTTTTACTTATTTAGCCTATTTCTTTATTACACTAAATTTCTCTATCAACTTTCTACTTCTTATAACTAAGAGGTCTAATACACCTCTTATAACTAAGACATTTGTAGTATTTTTTAAATGGTGGCTGTTAAAATTTCAGATGGAATATTTTTTATCTAAATTGGCCCTATATTAAATCCTTTTATTTTTGTGGTATGTTGCTAAACAAGATCTTCACATTAGATAAGATTTTGAATTTTATTGTGAATTTTAAGTCCACTTTCGGGGAAGAAAATCGGTCAATTCTAATTGTAGATAAAATAGGCTTTAAAAATATTGCTTAATACTGAGAATTTTTATGTTATGTATTAATTTTCCCTTATATATTCATGTGTTATTAGCTTTAGTAAATTGTTTTGCTTCTGAAACATACCTAAGATGACTAAAAATAACATCACAAAACATGTTTGTTATATTCTTAATTGTTTTGACCATAGAATTAATTTTAAAGTCAAAAGGGGCATTGCTTTTTCATCATTTCCAGTTCAGAATATTCAGCACGTCACAGATGTTCATGAATAATGTCCATTTAAAACTGTTGGCAAAGAGTGCTGGTGAGTTGGCTAGATGAATTAAATGTTGGGGGGATCTGACAGGCAGCACGCTGCTTTGTGATCATTCCAAAGTTCTAATAATCTCCCTCACCTTCTCTGCCTGCCACTAATGAAAGAGAATAGGTGATTGCACCTCCGGCTATGTTCTGCGCCTAATGACTCCTCCAAAGGCAGATTTATGAAGAAAAAATTAACTTTGAATGAGGATTGAATTGGTCCTGACAGTCTGATAGACTGTGACACAGATTCTGTGGCAAAACAGACGTAGCCCTAATTGATTATCAATATTTTAAGCAAAGTGATGAAAATAAGCATTAAGTGATGAGAAAGGCAGTCTTAATACAGTAGGCAGTAACCAGGACATAAGAGAGTCTTTGGGGAGGTTTACCCTGATAGCTATTACTGAATTTTATCTGTCAATTTTTACCTTTGCTTCCCAGCAGCCATTGTCCCTCCTTGGTGTACTTTTTTTTCCTTAAAGATCTATGACTAGAATGTTAATCTTTCTGATAACACTGACAAAGCTATCTGCAGTCTCTTCCTCTAGAGAAGTTTGTTTAATATTTAACTCATTTTGAATTGAGATTAGGTTTCATAGTTTTGCAGAACTGAGGCTTTTTGTGATGATTTTAGATTAACAGTTTTTTCACGTACTGTTTCTAGATTTGTTGTTATTATCCATAAAATGTATACTAGCCTAACCTATTGCATATCACATATTACATAATATCAGGCATTATATCCTTTACATTATTGGTAGCAGTGACTTCAGCCTTAATCTTAAGATAAAAACATCTTCCTAGAAATAATACACAAACACACACAGAGTGAGAGAGTCTGTATATATACACTATGGTTACTTACAAAATATATTTTCAAACTAACAACAAAAAATCCAACCTGGATAATTATATGTCCATATAGAGTTTCACAAATTAATAACCTTTGAAATTATTGTATACTCTTATTCTTATAGGTTATATTTAGTCCTCTATATTAGAAGCAAAGAAAAAAAGATCACGTAATAAAATCTATGCCAATTTAATTCAGTATTAAAATTGATGAGCCAAGAAATAGCATATGATATACATAATGATATGTTTGTTTACTATTAAATAGGTTTTAGATATATTAGCATATTTAACACAGGAACTATACATATTTTCCCTGTGATAAAATACCCTTTTAATTATTAGTCATCAGTATTCATATTGTTTTGTGAAATTAATTTCAACTGGAAATTGTGTAATTTTTGAAAACTTTATATAAGAGTCTCCAAGTTAACTCTGGGCAAAGTTTAAAGGGGATATTTTAATGTTTTCCAAAGTCTCTCAAGTAACTTATTTTAGATGAAATGAAGGTAAAACAGATGCTACAGTGCAGTGCTTCACAGTCTTTCTCTCATGCCATGACATGCAAAAGAATTATATTTGGTTGACACACTAGGTTGAACACTTTTGTCCAGAGGCTATTGGCTCTGGAAGTCCAGCCACCTCAAACCCTGCCCTGAGGGCTAAGAAGATCAGTATTGTAGCACACCTGTAACTTATTTGTGGCTCAATAATTGAGAAGCTCTGAAAGTATCACAGTTATAGCACTACAATTATGAAACCTAGATTGAATAGTAACAGCTTGAAATTTAAATTTATCTAAAATCCACTGAAATATTTAAAAGATATTCTAAAAATTACTCTGTCCTAAAAGAGAACAAATATATCTCTAGATATAGTTTTTGCTAGATGGATTAATGAGCTTAATCATATTTTTTGCTTATTGTTAGCTCTAATATCTGTTAAGATTAACTATTCAGAATTTGGTTTGACCCCACTAAAGCAAAATATACATTTAAACTTTATTCTTAGAAAAATGTTAAATAATGTTATCTCTTAGCAGAATATATTGTCATTCATTTTTAGAGTGTCTAGAATGATTTTTTTGAAACTCCATAGGACCTTAAAACTAATCAAATCCAACTCTGTCAGCTGACTGGGAAACTGCAGCCCAGGTCACAAATTAGATCATTGCTAACCTAGAACTAGGATCCAGTTCTCCTGATTCCTAGACTGTTCCCTTTTAACTCTACTCTAGAATGTTTAAAAATCTCAATTGTTATATATTATAAAATTATGTATTATGCTTTCACAGCTATAATTTGCTAGCAGTTTTCACTTCTAAGCTAGATAATAGTTTCAGCTAGGGTTTTAACAAAGTAGTGCCACTTTATTTCCCTGAAAGCCTGACACTGTTTCAGTGTTCAAAATAGCCAGTAGAAAAAGAAAACCGTATTCACTGTGCTAAAGTTTCCTTTATGATAAAAATTATTTTATTATTATAAAGGAATTCAATTCTAGTACAGATAAAAAATATAATATAGTTTAGGTAAGAATTTTACAAACACTGATGTTGAATACTTTGTCCTCTTGTCATTCCGTTTGTTAACATTCCAACAGACTGTAGGAGAAGCAGAAAGATAAATTATTCTTGTTGCGCCACCTAGCGACATTTAGGTGCTGTATGTTTACTACAGTATATTTAATCTGTGGTAGGCTGTAACCTCAGCTCTAGTTTGTTATGCATATATTTTGCCGATAAGAAATTCACAAAGGAGAAAAATCCAATAATATAAGTCCACACAAGTTCATTTATTCGTCATATTTTGTTTTACAAATTTTCAAGACAAATATTATTAGTAAAACAAATACTTCTGTTCACTTAATCTCTGAAAGCACTGCCTTCAACAAAGTACAATAAATGGGTAAAGTTTTTAAAATTATGCTCTTCTAGGTGTAAACTTAAGATGGTAAAAGGTGATAGTATGTTCTACAGAAAGTTCAAGGTATTGAAAATAGTATGAAATCAGAATGAAGATTTTGTATAAAACACTTTAAATGTCTCAAACTTTTTTAGCCTTTTATGATAAAATATACTGATGTTTGTCTTTAATGAAGTTATTCTTTATCATAACTCAAAAATATTTGGAAAATAATTTGCGCCAGTCATATATATTTGAAACGAAAATGGTATTGTTATATATAAAAATGCTGGGTCTACTGATTTGTAATGTGAAATAATACCATGTTAAACTATCTGTTTTTAAATTTGTGTTTCAAGTATATGAAGTGAAGATGTATATATATATAAACATTTCTCTTTCTCAGTTTAAATAGACCCATTTTATATTCTATACAATTTCTCTGAAATATCAAATAAACTACATTACATATACTTAATGCATATTTCTTTAAATGATATTTTGTGACAAGGAAAGGATTTACTTACTGAAAACTTGTAAATATATTAAAATATATAAATTACATCATAAACATACATTATAAACATTTTCAGGTGAATTAACTGAGGCATGGAGAAGTTAAGATGCTTGTCTTGGTCTCCTAGCTAGTAACTGGGTAGAGCCAGGATTCGAACTCAGACAGTCTGGCTTTAGAATCCATTCCTTTACCCCTCTGCTACAATACCTCTCAGTAATTCATTATGCCCTGATTTTAGCCATTTCATTAACAGATAATGATGTAGAAGATATCATATTCTCATAAATGTCTTTCAGTCCTTTTGTTTTATATATCTAAAAGCTTTTGGTTGGGGATCCGATGCAATATATTATTATACCATATTCTTAGGGTAGTGTGTTATATGTAACCAGACATCAGTATAAATAAGTGCTATTTTGAAGCTAAAAATGATTTCAGCTATTATAAATAGCTCATTTTCTTACCAGTGTTTTCTTTACTTTTTTGAAAAATTGAAAATGATCTGATAAATGTTTGATTTAGTAAACATTCATTGGCACTGAACTGAGTTTTGATGATGCAAAGGTGAATAAGAAACAAATATAGTTAAACACATGATTACAATATAATGTGATTAGTGCCAAAATAGAGGTACTACCAGAGCAACTAACTCTGTCTAGAGTTAGGAAAGGATTCTCATAAAATGTAGCATTTAAAAAGTGAGTAAGACCTTCCAAACCTAGGGTACCAAAAAAAGAAAAAAGCACAGAATTGTGAAAGGGTGTGGTATATTTACCAAATTGAATAAGTTCTTAGTGTTTGGAGAATAAAGCATATGGGATGGAGTGGTGGCTGACTGGGAAATAAGGGCTGGGACCACTTAGTGAAGAATTCTTTAGGTCATGCTAAGGAAAATGAGGTTTTCTGACCATTTTTTGAGAGCACTTTCTTGGGAAGATGATGGTTTCCATTGAGCCTACATTGCAAAAGTAATACTTTTCTACTTCAGATCCCCTCAGAAAAGTAGTCTGAATGTCTTTGCTTGGCTTCCAGTCTTCAGGGGCTCTTTAGACAAGGAGAAGGAACTGGTCCAGGAGTGCCTTCACTAAACAAACCAAAATTATTCAAGACAAGTTTTAATCATTATGCTGTTCTCTATAAATCTCTCAATTTCTGTGCTTCTCTAAATCAAGGATATGAGGTAGATTTTCATCTCTTGGCTTCTTGGCAATCTTCATTGAGTCATATGTTCATTGAGCATCTACTATATAGCAGTATGTTGAGTGCTGTGGTTAAAGTGATGAGCTAGAGAAGCAAAGTCCCTTCAAAATATTTTAGAAGATCTATAATTCTATAAATGACAGAATAAAAAGAGAAAAATCCCCCAACATCTTGTTCTAAAAAGAAGAGAAGGATTGATAACATTATCTATATCTTGCTATTGGGATTTCTCAGGCACTTCTTCAAATTTACTTAAAAGGACAGTAGTTTAATTGGCATAAGAATGTGGCTTCTTGAATCCTTATTCAGCATACCCCTCACTGGGTAAAAATATTTTTTCCTTTTATAGATCATTTTGATTTGTTTGATTCCTATGTTTACTTCATTAAACTGTTAAGCCCCTTCTTCAGAGTACACTGTATTAGTGATTTGCATCAGATGATTGCATCTGGTTTGTGTACATTTGATAACGTACTCTCAAAATATATAAAGCAAATATTGACACAACTGCAAGGGTAAACTTTGAATCCTGCCATCATGATAGGAGATACATTTATCAAAACAAAAACAAGCTAATAGATTTACTTGCTCTGATAAACACGTATGAGACCCTGAATTCAAGAGTTAGGGGATATATATTCTTTTCAAATGCCGATTAAACATTTACAAAATTGACCATATGTTAGTTAAGAAAATAAACATAAACATATATCAAAAATTATCATATAAATTACAGTCTTTCATGAGAATGAAATTAAATTAGACCTGAGTATAAATAACACCAAATAGCTTGCCATATTAAAAACATCATTCTAAGTAACTCTTGAGTCCACCAAAAAAAAAAAATCACATTGGGTTAAAATTAATTTAAAATTCTGTATTTCTTTTTCTTTGGCTGCTTTGGTTCTTCGTTGCAGTGCGTGGGCTTTTCACTCTGGTGGCTTCTCCCCTTGCGGAGCAGGGGCTCCAGGCACGCGGGCTTCAGTAGTTGCAGCACGTGGGCTCAGTAGTTGTGGCTCGCAGGCTCTAGAGCGCAGACTCAGCCGTTGTGGCGTGCGGGCTGAGTTGCTCCGCGGCACGTGGGATCCTCCCGGACCAGGGCTCGAACCCGTGTCCTCTGCATTGGCAGGCGGACTCTCAACCACTGTGCCACCAGAGAAGCCCTAAAATTCTGTATTTCTAAATAAAAATTATGTTTCTGTTTTTGTTTTTTTAATCAAAAATCTCAGCCCACCTCAGGCCAGGAATCTGTTTTAACAACTTTCCATGTGATGCTGATACATGCTAAAGTTTCCCACTACCTTAAATAAAATTATAATAACTTAATGCCTACTTGAAAATACCTAGCAACAAAATAGAGGTTGTTAAATATTGATAATGACTAAAACTGAGACTAGAAAGTCACCAGTAGTGTCTCTTTTTAAATGCAGCATTCCAGTTTTGGAGGACAAATTCTCACCATCATATCCTGATAATATGGTTATAACATGGTTACAGGATCTTCATTATAAAATTTTCTTTGATTCTGCTTTTATATTATAATATTGTTGAAAGTATTTCTCTTGTTTCAACAGTGCCATATAGAATTGAAATAAGAGAAAATTTTCAAGAGTACTATATTTCCATTTTCCTGAATATATGAATTTCTTCTGTTTGATATATGTATTTTATTTTATTGCCTATAAAAACATATAGATATAATGTCTTTTATCCTCAAAACAATGTAAAGAATGCTGAAGACCTTTACATTTTTACATACAGTATGCTTTATTAATGAAGTACATGGACTTGCTAGTAGAAATTTGCCTACAATAGAAAGAAATGCTTTTGAAGTTTCTTACATAGATCTTAAATTTCTTATATATTTTTTACATTTCTTATTCATTTCTAATCAGGAAAATTCTGGCTTATTATTTCTGTGATCTTTAACTTGTTTATGTTCACTTGTTTCTGTTTGGGACTGAATTCAATTGCCTGAATATTGGTATAGATCATGACTGTGATTTTTAGGGATATTGATTTTCTTTCCTTATTTCTTCTACCTTAAACTGTACTGCTTTTGTTTAATTCACCTATCATATGAGAGAAAAGAACATGCCTCTTCATTAATAGGCAGTAAAGGTCATACCTTGGTCCAGTTTACAGTTCACCCTGGAGAGTAAACGCAACAGTTTCATTATGTGCCTAATTTTCACAGATCTGGAGAATAGTAATCTCAGAGATCATTCCAAAACCAGGTCACGCCTCCAGGGTGCTTCAGTTTGTCATCCAACACAGCCTGCTTTATTAATTTTGAATTGAATTCGTGGTATTCTTTAGCATTATAGGGGCATCCCAATTAGTAGGGCAATCATACAACCCCATCAGAATGTGGTATATAAAAGTGCATTTAAAACATACTTTTAGCAGGATTAAATCAGGACATGGCATAAAACTCCTTTGGGGAAAATTTGTGGACTCAGCAGTGGAAGTCTGCATCTTATCAGAGGTGTTAGCATTTTTAGTATAGAGATGTATGTATTAAAGCACTGAAATCCAGCTATTGGCCTCAGACTTAAATGATGAGTCTCTCAAGTTGAGAAAACTAAAATCATGGCATGCACTTAAATACTGAGCATTTCATATTCCTGAAAGAAAACAGTCAACTTCAAAATATTTATTAATAGCACAGCAATTTCACCCTAAATTATTTGCTTTCATACTTATTTTACAGTGTCATTTCATTCATGACCTTTCTATCTTAATAATTTAACTAAAAAAGAACAAATTAACTATCCTCATTAAGAAGCATTAGTAGGATTAGATTTGTTTTATACAAGTTATTTCCATACTGTTTTTACAAAGTCATTATAGTGTAATGTAAAAAAGAGAAGACAGACCTGTTGTAATTGTTGACTTACCTATTTACTAGGTATGTAACCTTGAGCAAATTACTAAGCCTCTTTGAAACTTTTTGAGAATTCTGTGGAATAATAGCTCTATCTTAAAATACTTAGCACAATGACTGACATAATAGGCCTGCCTAAGTTTTTGTTTCCCCTCAGGAATTGAAGCCATGAAAACAAATGATATACATTAAAATATATAATTCTATTTTTTAAAAAAGAAACACCCTTTGTAATGTAAGAGAAAAGTAAAAGTTAGGAAAAGACATAATGGCATAATTTATTTGATACGGAAGACTGTTGCGTCTCATCGTTGATTTCTGACATGTATAAGTTAAGCATTGCCATTTCTGGACTGTGGTCCTTATTTTTAAAAGGATTATTTATCTTTAGTTACTCTTTAAAAATATGCATTGATAGTGTATCTGAAGTTACTGAAAAGAATAAGCATTACAAATCACTTAGCGAGTCTTGGGTATGATTCCTCTCAAAGGGAATAGTTCTGTAGCTCCTAACCCCAGAGTTTTTCTGAAATGCTGAAACATCTTTCTTGGAATGGGGGTTATAATGGTGGCCAACTGACTTCAAACTGACATCCAGTTGATGGATGTGCTGTAAGTCAAAGGAACACAGAATGATGAAGTTATTTTTATTTTCCATATCAGCATTCTGTAAAAAAGAAAAAAAAAAATCCAGCACTGCTTTTCTTTGACAGACTAGACATCACAGGAGTTCTGTATCCCCATCTTGTTATTATTGGATTGCTTTCAATTTTTAAAAACTTGTTCTTAGATTTTAGTAAATGACCTTCTAACTACTGTGGCTAAGCAGTTTATTCAGGTTACAGAATGAGAAGTTGGGTAAGCATCAGGCATCAACACAACTGGAGAAGAGAAATATAAGCATGGGCAGAAGGCTATAGGATTTTACACATTACAAAAAAACCCACAACTATTAGCGCTCTTCGTTTTCATCTTAAATTGTAATTAGATCTATTTGATTCCTTCCTTGCCATTGGAATACTCATGGATTCCAGCAGGAGTGTTGAGAAGAAAAATGCCTATTCAAGTGAAGATCATTAGGACATTCATACAGCTGCATTAGACCAGCACATCTGTTGAGCATACTCAGTCTGTCGCTCACCAGTGAAATTGATCATCAAAGCTTTTCTAATAAATGACATAGAAAAATTTCCAACAGAATAAAAAGAAAGGGCACATAAAGTAGACGCTTGCAAGTATGGGTAATCTTTAAGCCCACTTGGGGATATAAGAATTAAGAGAAAATCCAGAAGACATGACATAGGTTAAAATAGTGAAAAAAAGCTTTTACTTTGGGAACTATTACAAAGTATACAAAAGGGAATTTTATATAAAAGCAAACAAACCCAAATCATTCAATATGTTCCAAATATTTATACTCCCACACTGGTGCTAAAAAAGTAGAAAAGGATTAGAAGATGCTGTATAAATTTTTAGTTTTCCATTTGTCATTTTCATTGTATCCATAATTTTTTACCATCACCACCATTTATTACTGTTTTAACAATTTGCAGAAGTAAATGTTAATGATCTTTTGAGTTATATATAACTTAAAGCATGAGATTCTACAGAATCATTTCTAGACTTCAGGATAATTTTGCTTTAGAAGTAATGGTCCCTGTCTTCAAATATTCAAATGGGAGGTTTTTTTAAAAAAAGAAAAAGAAAATAATTTTATATGATGAAATACTTTTATACCTCAAAATCTGAGTTAGGGAAAAATTAAAATAGGTTGGTGGAAGCATTAGACTAGATTAGCATTTCCCAAAGTATATTCTTTTTTTTTTTTTTTACGGTACGCAGGCCTCTCACTGTTGTGGCCTCTCCCATTGCGGAGCACAGGCTCCGGTCACGCAGGCTCAGCGGCCATGGCTCACGGGCCTAGCCGCTCCGTGGCATGTGGGATCTTCACAGACCGGGGCACGAACCCGTGTCCCCTACATCAGCAGGCGGACTCTCAACCACTGCGCCACCAGGGAAGCCCCCTAAAGTATATTCTTTGTTTATATTGCAGGAAAAGAATCATTCTTTGGTAAAAAAACTAAGTTGGGGAAACACAGGCTAAACTAAGTTGGGGAAACACAGGCTAAACTAAGTTAAACAGGTTTTTCTACCTATAGAGTATCTCTTAGCTTTAAATTTGTTGATGAGCATTGTAGCTTTCCAGGAGGGAAGATTCAGTAGTGTGTTACCCAGTCTAATTCCACTGTGGAACATTGTTTAAATGAAGAATCATGAGAAATTAGTATTCCATGGAACATGCTGTGTGTAATCTCAAAGATTCCTTCTAGCTCCAGACATTTATGATTTGCTGAGAATTTGCACTGCATATGATTTTTACTGTAACTTCATTCTTGCCTTGTCATTTTGAATTGATAAGGTCTCCCTGGCACTAGGCAGCACCCTTTAGGGATATAGCACTGTCCCTGGTTAAATGTCCCTTGGAGCCTGTGACAGCATACCTCCTGGCTTTCTACTACTGTTTATTCCAAGGCCCTTCCGGACTGGATTGTAACCGTAAAATAAAACATAAAATATAATTGAGCTGGTTCATGAACCAAATGATTGTCCTGTCCTCCTAACACTTATCCTACAATGGGCAGCCCAAGTATCACCTCTTCCTAGAAGTCTTCCCTGATCATATTCTCTTTCTTCATTACTTCCAAAGTACCTGTATACAGGTATGTGTTTGGTTTTACATTTCCCTCCCTATCTTGCCTTTAAACTTCTTCATCTCTCAATCCTTAGCATGTAGCTCGGCGATTAGGGTACAGTATTCTGCTGGAGAATTTTCTCTGTCATCTGTTTTATCTGGTTTGTAAATCTGTTTTGGATGGACACTCGAAGGAACTAATGAAAAAAATCCTGCTTGTAAGGTGATCTAGCAAAAATTAATATTTCTAGGGCATTTACTGTTGATGAATGATGGCTTTTTTTTTTTTTTTTTTTTTTTTTTTTTTGCAGTAGCTCTGCAATCACTTCAGTTTCATGTTTGTGAAATAGTTTTTCAGTTGTAGTTACTGTTGAACCTGATGCTGTTTGAGGCAGATTCAGAATAATCATTTCAAATACAAGACATGACTGAACATTTTTACGTGTACACTTGTTTTTTTAAATTGTTTTCCTTCACCGTGCAAGACAGTTTATGTCTGTCAATGCATGTATTTGTTTTGTGTGCATTTGTATTGATATGTTCTCTTCTGTGCTCTGTGTGCAAAAGAGGCAGAGGCACTGGGGAAGCTAATATTATAACTATAGCTATATAAGCTTTAAATATGCAGAAGGAGCAGCTATGTCCATGAGCAATTTTATCAATGAATTTGATAGTGTTAGCTAGTGAGTTTTTAGGTTATCTACTGTGTTGAGGTCTAGATAAGTACAAGAACTATAGGTAAAACCCAGCAAAAACATCTGAGAAAAAGCCTTCAAGATCACAGCCTATTAGGATTCTTTTAACATTACATTTTTATGTTAATTATAATTTTATTCTTTCTGAAAGTCATTCTTGTTTCTTATCTAATACAAGTCTATTTTCTAAATTTTTTTTCCTCTGTTGTCATTTTTAAGTTCATATCTAGATTTGTAGAAACATCTGGGGGTTGCTGTTTTCAAATAAGTAAAGAAAAATAAGGCCTTTGCAATTCTGATGTTCCTAGTAATTTCATTTCGTTGGATTCAAAATTTTTGTCTTTTTCAACCAAGTTGTTAGATCTATAATGATTTACTTAAAAGCATATATGCCACTGTTGATTCAAAGTTAATATAATTTGTCACGTATTTTTATAAATTTCTTCCCATAAAACACAGACCACCACCTTTACTTATTTATTTATTAACATTTTTATTGGAGTATAATTGCTTTATAATGGTGTGTTAGTTTCTGCTTTATAACAAAGTGAATCAGTTATACATATACATATATCCCCATATCGCTTTCCTCTTGCGTCTCCCTTCCTCCCACCCTCCCTATCCCACCCCTCTAGGTGGTCACAAAGCACCGAGCTGATCTCCCCGTGCTATGCAGCTGCTTCGCACTAGCTATCTATTCTACATTTGGTAGTGTATATATGTCCATGCCACTGTCTCACTTTGTCACAGCTACCCTTCCCTCTCCCCGTATCCTCAAGTCCATTCTCTAGTAGGTCTGCATCTTTATTCCTGTCTTGCCCCTAGGTTCTTCTGACCATTTTCTTTTTTTTTTTTTTTTTTTTTAGATTCCATATATATGTGTTAGGATATGGTATTTGTTTTTTGCTTTCTGACTTACTTCACTCTGTATGACAGACTCTAGGTCCATCACCTCACTACAAATAACTCAATTTCGTTTCGTTTTATGGCTGAGTAATATTCATTGTATATATGTGCCACATCTTCTTTATCCATTCATCTGTTGATGGACACTTAGGTTGCTTCCATGTCCTGGCTATTGTAAATAGAGCTGCAGTGAACATTGTGGTACATGACTCTTTTTGAATTATGGTTTTCTCAGGGTATATGCCCAATAGTGGGATTGCTGGGTCGTATGGTAGTTCTATTTTTAGTTTTTTAAGGAAATTCCTTACTGTTCTCCATAGTGGCTGTATCAATTTACATTCCCACCAAGAGTGTATGAGGGTTCCCTTTTCTCCACACCCTTTCCAGCATTTATTGTTTGTAAATTTTTTGATGATGGCCATTCTGACTGGTGTGAGGTGATACCTCGTTGTAGTTTTGATTTGCATTTCTCTACTGATTAGTGATGTTGAGCATCCTTTTATGTGTTTGTTGGCAATCTGTATATCTTCTTCGGAGAAATGTCTGTTTAGGTCTTCTGCCCATTTTTGGATTGGGTTGTTTGTTTTTTTGATATTGAGCTGCATTAGCTGTTTGTAAATTTTGGAGATTAATCCTTTGTCAGTTGCTTCATTTGCAAATATTTTCTCCCATTCTGAGGGTTGTCTTTTCATCTTGTTTATGGTTTCCTCTGCTGTGCAAAAGCTTTTAAATTTCATTAGGTCCCATTTGTTTATTTTTGTTTTTATTTCCATTTCTCTAGGAGGTGGGTCAAAAAGGATCTTGCTGTGATTTATGTCATAGAGTGTTCTGCCTATGTTTTCCTCTGAGAATTTTATAGTGTCTGGCCTTACATTTAGGTCTTTAATCCATTTTGAATTTATTTCTGTGTATGGTGTTAGGTAGTGTTCTAATTTCATTCTTTTACACGTACCTGTCCAGTTTTCCCAGCACCACTTATTGAAGAGGCTGTCTTTTCTCCATTGTATATTCTTGTTCTCCTTTATCAAAGATAAGGTGACCATATGTGCGTGGGTTTATCTCTGGGCTTTCTATCCTTTTCCCTTGATCTATATTTCTGCTTTTGTGTCAGTGCCATACTGTCTTGATTACTGTAGCTTTGTAGTATAGTCTGAAGTCAGGGAGCCTGATTCCTCCAGTTCTGTTTTTCTTTCTCAAGATTGCTTTGGCTATTTGGGGTCTCTTGTGTTTCCATACAAATTGTGAAATTTTTTGTTCTAGTTCTGTGAAAAATGCCAGTGGTAGTTTGATAGGGATTGCATTGAATCTGTAGATTGCTTTAGGTAGTATAGTCATTTTCACAATGTTGATTCTTCCAATCCAAGAACATGTTCTATCTCTCCATCTGTTTGTATCATCTTTAATTTCTTTTATCAGTGTCTTACAGTTTTCTGCATACAGGTCTTTTGTCTCCTTCTGTAGGTTTGGTTTATTCCTAGGTATTTTATTCTTTTTGTTGCAATGGTAAATGGGAAGTTTCCTTAACTTCTCTTTCAGATTTTTCATCATTAGTGTATAGGACTGCAAGAGATTTCTGTGCATTAATTTTGTATCCTGCTACTTTACCAAATTCATTGATTAGCTCTAGTAGTTTTCTGGTAGCATCTTTAGGATTCTCTATGCATAGTATCATGTCATCTGCAAACAGTGTTCCCATGTGATTTTGAATAATGTATATTCAGATAAAAGTTTCTCTATAAATATTAACTTATACATGGAAGCAGTTCATTATTCTCTAATTTTGGTTACTATTTGCTTCCAAGTGAGTGAATAGGTAAGAAATAGGCTTTAAAAAAAGCATTAAACTAGAATTCACAGGCTCTGAATCTTAGTCCTTCTGACCTTTCGCTAATTATTTAACTTTCTTGGGCCCTTTATTTCTTCATCAGTAAAATATGCAGAGTAATAACTTACCTAGATAAAATACCCTTACTTAGAGTTTTTTGGGAAATGACTCTTTATTGTTTGTTTATATCATATCTATTTTACTCACATTTTGTTTTAAAGCCTATGACAACATTTGAACTGAATAAACATGTGCCATGGTAAATGGTAAATGTAGTGGAAATAAAAAAATATTAGAAAAATTTCTCAAATGTATATTTATAACTAATCCAGTAAAGTCCATATACATGTGAAGGATGGGATGGACAATGCTAGATGTAATACTAGTATCCTGATTATAAATCATCCTGTTTTACAATCATTGCTTAAGATATTTTGACACGGCAGTGCCTATGAAATACCCTAGTGTCTTGGTCATTTTCTTAGCGTTAGTGTGAAAAACACTAAGAATTATATTAAACTGAAATAAGCCAAGATATACATTTTTCTAGATGTTTTTATTTGCAGTTCATTAGAACATTTCTCTCTGGGTTCCAAAACTGATATTAGAGTATCACAAAACTTCAATATCTTGAGAGAATAATTTTCTTAAGTTTGTAGACGGAGTATTAGGGTACATATATGTTTTAAAATAAGGGTAATATAATAAAGAGCACACCTGTTGGATTTGGGTAGAAACCCTGCTCTGCCACATTCTAGCTTAGGCAAGTAAATTCAGTGTTTTCTATGCATACTTCCTGTCTTCTTTTTATTCATTTACATATATATTCATGTACTTTGTTTTGTTCAGTAAATGGGATCCTGCTATATATTGCTGTTCAACCTGCTTTTTTATTCTTAATATTTGTGTTGAAGATCTTTCCATATCATCAATACATACAAATCTATCTCAGTATCTTCTTAGATGGATATTAAAACATACGGATCTTCTATGCTTCTACCTCTATGACCTTGAAAAACTTACTTTACTTCTCTACTTCAGTTCCCTCCTCTGTAAAATGGCGATAGAGCCAATATGAGAATAAGTGGTATACACACATACATACAAACACAAAGGCACATAGTAAGCCTTCAATAAATGTTAGCTTTGATGATGATGATGATGTCATCTCTTCATTTTCCTCTTATATGTAAATCTCTTTGTTCTTTTCCACTTCATTCAGGGAAAATTCCTCATTAGACCTTATAATGCACTCATTTAATCTTCAGCTATATTCATCCTGCTCTTCAGCTCATGTATGGAGTTTTATTTTGATCATCAAAGTTTAATTTCCAAGGACTTCCCTGGTGGTGCAGTGGTTGAGAGTCCGCCTGCAGATGCAGGGGACGCAGGTTCATGCCCCGGTCCGGGAGGATTCCACATGCCGTGGAGCAGCTGGGCCTGTGAGCCGTGGCCGCTGGGCCTGCGCGTCCAGAGCCTGTGCTCCGCAACGGGAGAGGCCACGACAGTGAAAGGCCCGCGTACTGCAAAAAAAAAAAAAAAAAAAAATTTAATTTCCAAGATGCAATTAGTATCTTCTCAAATCACTTTAAGGGTATTATATACAGTGTTTGCCTTATTAACTCTCATTCCTCTGTTTAGTTGTTCTTTAGTGTAATTGTTGTTTATGTTGTTTTGTTCGTTTTGTCTCAAGGGATTGGTTTTCCTTGAATGTCTGGTAGTTCTAGGTTGGTCATTCATCTTTATATTTGACAATCCCTGTAATCCTGCCATTTCCACTCATTATACCCAGTCTCCATTGATTGTATCAGGGGACAAGATGTGTTGCTGGTAAGGACACATTAGTAACTTGTCATCCCTTTTGGGAGTTAGTAATTATCAGCCCTTGCTTCACTGGGCCTAACACCTTCTACACTCACTGCTTTAACCTGTGGACAAACACTGCCTGTACTCATTCTTACCATATACAGGAAGGTGCCATTGTTCAGCTGCTCCAGTCATATCCCATTTGACATTTGCCGCAGGCCTACCTTCTTCCTGGTCTCCACTGACTCTAAAATAAAAGCATCCCTGGACTTTCTCCAATGTCTGCATAGTCTTCTGAATATGATTGGGCTGTGATTTCCTCTAATAATTTCTCCATAGATCTGATCCCATCTGCTTTCTGTTTTCTAAGAATTCCTCAACATTTCTGGTCTGTTCATTGTGGTGCAGTGTCAGAAAATGGACTACCTATAGAAAAGAACTTCTGAATGAGGGTTGTTAAACCCTTATAAAAATTTTTTCTTTGGGAATCTTAATACAGTCCTTTTGAAAGTAGGAGATGAATTGAATACCTTGTCAGTCTTTTCATATTCTTGATTCAGTTGATTTCCTCTCATAAGATAGGCAAGGTACACAAACTGCTATAACAAACAACCCCCAAATTTCAATGCCTTAAAACAAACTACTGTGTATAAAATAGATAAACAACAAGGATATACTGTATTGCAGAGGGAATTATACTCATTATCTTGTAATAACCTATAATGGAGTATAACCTGCAAAAATACTGAATCATTATGCTGTACACCTGAAACTAACACAATATTATAAATCAGCTATACTTCAATGAGTAATATATATGCACGTATGTATTATATATACATATATATTTGTTTTGTGCTTATATCACAGTATAATGCAAGTCATTAGGAAAGCACTACTCCTTGCAGAAATTTGGTGACCCAGATTTCTTTTACCTTGTGGTTGGGCCTCCATGAGGCCTCTATTCAGCCAATGGATAGGGCAAGAGAATGAGGATGTATGGGAGTTTTTTGTAGGCCAAGTATGGAAACATGATACACTTATATTCACACTTCATTGGTTGAATACAAGTGTATTCTTCAAGAAGGACTAGAAAATATAGTCTGCCTAAAGACTCATGAAGAAGGGAATGCTTAACAATTTCTGTCACACTGACTATGTGCCCTGCACTCAAGTAGATGCATATTTTCTCTACTGAAGGAATAAAGTATTGTTCATTCCATAAGGAAGGCACTGAAGTGCCTAAGAAGAAAGCAGGGAGCAGTCAGATCTATTTGAAGACAAGGAGTGTTGATCAGGGAAGGTTTCACAGAAGAGAGTGTTGAACTAAAAATTTCTGATTTTTCTCAGTGAGAAAATAAGGTGAGCACTCCAGCAAGAACAAAGGCATGGCAATACAGACAGAAGGCAGTGTGGCCCCACAAGGCCATGCATCCTTGAAGTGATGAAGGAGAATTCATAAATAACGGACTTCCCTGGCGGTCCAGTAGTTAAGACTCCGCACTTCCACTGCAGGGGGTGTGAGTTCAATCCTGGTGGGGGAACTAAGATCCCACATGCAGTACAGCGTGGCCAAAAAAAACAAAAAAAAAATTGGTGAATGATGAGGCTAGAAAGTTCATTGAGATCAGACTGTGAAAGGCTTTAGATGGTATGCTAAGGAGATTGGATTTACATATATTTGCACAGCAGGGCGCCTTCAGAGGTAGTGTGATGTGATAGTATTTAGAATGCTAGATTTATTTATTTTGTAATTGTTGAGCATTTCATTTCTACATACTGTGCTTGCTACTGGGGATACATAAAAGGAATACATTCCTTGCTCTGGTGGTAATATAAAGGGTTCATTAGAGGGATAGTATTAAAAGTACATAGATCAAATAGGAGCTCCTTTTTTTTTTTTTAAATACATTTATTTATTTATTTTTGGCCGTGTTGCGTCTTTGTTGCTGCGCACGGGCTTTCTCTAGTTTCTGCAAGCGGGGACTACTCTTCATCGCGGTGCGTGGGCTTCTCATTGCGGTGGCTTCTCTTGTTACGGAGCATGGGCTCTAGGCGCGTGGGTTTCAGTAGTTGCAGCACGTGGGCTCAATAGTTGTGGCTCACGGGCTCTAGAGCACAGGCTCAGTAGTTGTGACGCACGGGCTTAATTGCTCCGCGGCGTGTGGGATCTTCCCAGACCAGGGCTTGAACCCGTGTCCCCTGCATTGGCAGGCGGATTCTTTTCTTTTTGGCTCCGGACGCGCAGACCCAGCAGCCATGGCTCACGGGCCCAGCCGCTCCGCGGCATGTGGGATCTTCCCGGACCGGGGCACGAACCCGTGTCCCCTGCATCGGCAGGCGGACTCTCAACCACTGCACCACCAGGGAAGCCCAGCAGGCGGATTCTTAACCACTGCGCCACCAGGGAGGTCCCAGGAGCTCCTTTCTTATTCAAAGTGAAAAGAGATGAGGTTCTGAACATGAATATTGGCAATGAAAATGCAAAGGACTGGATGGATTCTGGAGATAATCTGCGGAGTGGAATCTGACAGAACTCCTGGTCAGTCGATGTACTGCATGAGGATATGATTTGGAGGATAGTGTCACAAAGGTTTCTAACCTGAGAGAAAACAGGAAATACCCAGGAAAGAGGATCAAGTTTGAGGGAAAGATTATGAGTTCAATCATGAACACGATTTTGAAATATCTATGTGGAGGTATTCAGGAAGTAATTGGGAAAAAACTTCTGATCGTCTGGAAAGAGGCCAGAACTGGAGCTATGATAGACATATGGGTTACATTTTAGACCTTCTATTTACAAGGCTGCATAGCAACAGAACTCCAAGAAATGAAAGGTGGGTAAAAGAGACAGCAGCCAAAAAAGGCTGATTGTTAGAATTAG